>NC_091375.1:232629-475129 GCF_038502225.1 Cherax quadricarinatus
CTCCAGACTGAGGGACTGACAACCTCAAAACTTTAAGGGTGATGGACTGATTACATCGTCTTCAAGTCTCTTCTGCTTCTATCAACTTTTCTGTACTCGACTGAAGAAGCCTACTGTGTAAGCGAAACGTTTCGAAATAAAGATACCTAACTGTTGCATATGTGTCTTACCTAACAACCTGTCAGTATTTTATACCATTTTAATGTTCAACCTTAACATAGGTAGTAATAGGCCGATAATGTAGGCAAACACTAGGATAAGTTAGCTAGGGAGAACTGGCAGCCCTAGTTTGAACAAAGAGACGAGGGTCTGGAAGAGAGACCAGCTCGTTCTTCTTAAGACAGACACCAACTGGACAAGACATGCCGTGATCAGCAGACAGCGCCCCCACGTGTCTTCACATTTGAGACCTAGGGAAATCTGGTAGAGGCACCTCGATGTACCGTAGATGACCTCCGTCAGGCCCATACAGTAAGACAAGACCTCCATTTTATCTCGTAGATTTCTGGCCAGTGTCTGGGGAGATTGTGAGTGAGTTTGATCTGTGGGCCTGTGTTGCAGCTGGGAGTGCATGCCCAGTAAGTACCAGTGTCTCTTGTCTATGTAGAAGCTAGTGTCCGTGTCTGCATAGTTATACTAGGGGATACATACCCTCTTGGATATAGGAATTTCTGAGGCGCAGGCAGGTCACTAATAACGACTGAATATTGCAGGAATTAAGGCTCTCGGTTGCACGTGGTTTCTGAGGGAAAGTCCAAAGGGGCTAAGGCTAAACTTAGGGAAGTTGAAGATCAGGATATATGCTGCAACACCAAGTAAGTTAGTCCTTTATACGTGCATGCAGGCGAGTTTCTTGTAACATCAATCATTTGTGAAAATCTGTCCTATAAGCCACTTGTGAGGCTGAGGTACCCACCTCAGAGCTCGGTGTCAACAGAGTTTGCCAGGGTAGGCGACTCACTTGGAGGCAGTCCACACAAATTTTCACAAAGGGGTTGGGGAGGGAGGGAGGTTGGCTTGCTCTGAGGGACGAGAGAATGTACTTTCTAGAAGGGCAGGAATTTGCAACTGCAGTGTGAGACCCGCCGCAGTTAGAACATTTAATGGGGAGGTTGCAAGTGTTCCAGAAGTGGCCAGTTGCTGAACATCTGGAGCAGATTTATGTGGACGTGCACGAGTTTTTGTCGTGGCCGAATTTGCAGCATTTCAGACATTGTGTGATGTGAAAATTCGGAGTGAAGAGTGTTTGGAGGAATGTGGATGGTCTTAGCAAGGATTCCTTGATTGAAGAGTGTAGAGGCGTCAGGAGGAGTTGAACAGCGTATTTTGAGGATGGTAGAGTTTTCAGGTCTGTAAATATCGTCAACAGAGACTTTGTTCTTAGTGCTAATGTCTTTTATTAATTCTTTCTCTGTGTTATAGGCAGTCAGGAGAGAATAGTCAACGTGTTTTGCGATCACTGTGCATTTGGCGTGGTGCTCAGGAGTCAAAATAATAGTGAAGCCTGCGTTGAGAAGTTTTCGTCTGGTCTCGGTTGAGGTGTATGACAGAATGTCTGTCAAGAAGAAGTTTGAAGCCTGAGTTGGTTTTAAAGACTTTCAGCTGAGGTGCACCAGTGATCTGGTACAATAAATTTCCAGGACAGATAGTGGCATGATCAGAATTACAGTATTTAAGGTTAAGCGAGAAAGAATTGGGTTTGGAAGAGGTAGAGGCAGGGTAGGCCTTAGAGGCAGGTGTTGGCGGTAGAGGAGTGGTAAGGGGGAAGGAAGTGGAAGCCATTGAAGGCATCGTAAATCAGATATGGCTCCCAAATCTGTGAGAGTACTCGGCTAGGCAAGTACGTGTGAAGTAGACACACGTACTTGCCTGGATATAACTTTAAAGTTTTCTTGTGGAGTCCGTCGCTGGAGGCACAGGACACTGAGGAGGTGAGCTGTAGCTTGATGGAGCACTGTATGCCCTGAACGGCGAGGAGAGGCAATACTGGCTGTGAGCGGCGAGTAGAGGCAACACTGGCTGTATAGCGTGTAGACTTCAGACAGCAACAGAAGTGCAGAGGGAGGCTTCCTGCCCTTGGGTAGGCAGCCACCGACGCACCAATCCTGATGGTGAAGACGAAGGTCCAGTAACCACCACTAGCTGTATGGCGTGCAGACTTCACGTACAGGCTGAGGCGTGGAGACTTCAGACAATGGCGAGGAGAGGCAACACTGGCTGTATAGCGTGTAGACTACACATACAGTCTAAGGCGTGGAGACTTCAGACAGCAACAGGAGTGCAGAGGGAGGCTTCCTGCCCTTGGATAGGCAGCCACCGACGCACCAATCCTGAAGTTGAAGACGAAGGTCCAGTAACCACCACTCTGAGGAAAGTCACTCTCAACACGGGGTAATTAGAGAGGCGAGATCGTTGGTCGATGGAGCTGTGTGTCTAACTTGAGGTAGTAGTAGTAGAGGGAGTATATATAGGCAGAAGGTGGTAGTGGAGGTAGAAGGTGATAGTAGGGAGGAGGAGAAGCCAGTCAGATACTGAGAAAGAGGAGCACTGCAAGGGAGCTAGGTGCCCACAGAGTGGAGAAGAAAATAATGAAGGAAAAAATACCCAAGGCAGAAGAAAGACAACCCAAAGGAGAAAAAGGAAAGAGGGAGAAGAAAATGAAAAAGGAATCAGGTTAGGTCACGAGTGTTCTGAAGTTTGGAGCATTTTACAATGTAGTGGGAGAGGAAGGCATCTATAGAGACGAAGCCACGACTAAGATTCATACAAGGAAAATTGTGTATTAGGAAGGATTCAACCAGACGGTGACTGTTAAAGTTAGAGGTAGGGAAGACAGTTTTAGCAGAAGACCAGTCAATAGGATGGCTGTGATCTCTGGCGTGACAGAAAAGAGCATTGCTAGTGCCGGCAAGCTTAACACTACTTTTGTGCTCCCTTAGTCTGTCAGAAAGAGATCAACCAGTTTCTCCATAGTATTGAAGAGGACAGGAGGAGCAAGCAATAGAGTAGACATCAGGAACATCTGTAGAGGGAGGAGAGGTATGAACGAGATTAGTGCGAAGAGTGTTAGTCTGGCGGAAAGTAAGTTTGATGTCTAAGGAACGGAGAGTTGTTGAGATTAGAAAACACCGGAAATGTAGGGAAGGCAGAGGACAGAAGAGTTCCCAGGAGTAGAGAGTTTGGGAGAGAAGAAATTACGTTTAAAAAAAAAAAAAAACATACCACAGATGGGGATGGAACCCGCGGTCAGAGAGTCACAAAACTCCAGACCGTCGCGCTAGCTACTGGACCAGCTAGCTGCAATAAGATTCGTCCAACTAGGAGACAGGAGATTCGTCCAACAGGAGACTGTATTCATTTATAACGGCACAAAACATACTCAACCCCTGCCAATTTGGATTCAGGAAAAATAAAAGCACTAATGATGCAATCATAAAAATGCTAGATCTGCTTTACACAGCATTGGAAAATAAGGAATATCCACTAGGAATTTTTATTGACCTAAGAAAAGCTTTTGACACAGTAGACCACGACATCCTACTCCACAAACTTGACCATTACGGTATAAGAGGCCATGCGCTTGCTTATTTCTAATCTTACCTTACTAATAGGTATCAGTATGTCACCATTAAAGACACAGCATCAACAACACGGCCACTTGATACTGGAGTTCCGCAGGGAAGTGTCCTTGGTCCCCTGCTCTTCCTCATATACATCAATGATCTTCCAAACGTATCCCAACACCTGAAACCCATTCTCTTTGCTGACGACACGACTTATGTCATCTCTCACCCTAATCTTGCCACCCTCAACACCATTGTTAACAAGGAGCTGATCAAAATATCGACTTGGATGACAGCCAATAAACTTACGCTTAACACTGACAAAACCTACTATATTATGTTTGGTAGCAGAGCAGGAGATGCACAAATTAACATTAAGATTGACAACACTCTAATTACCAGACATAATGAGGGCAAATTCCTAGGCCTATACCTTGACAACAACCTGAATTTCAGCACCCATATCCAACATATAACCAAAAAAGTATCCAAAACGGTTGGGATCCTCTGCAAGATACGATACTACGTGCCGCAAAATGCCCTTCTCACACTATACCACTCACTTATTTATCCATACCTCACCTATGCTATTTGTGCTTGGGGATCAACTGCAGCAACACACCTAAAGCCAATAATAACCCAACAAAAAGCTGCAGTAAGAATAATCACTAAATCCCATCCCTGGCAACACCCCCCCCCCCACTCTTCATAGATCTAAACTTACTCCCTGTTCAGAACATCCACACTTACTACTGTGCAATCTACATCTACAGGACCTTAAACTCTAATATCAACCTTGACCTAAAACGCTTTCTTGATAGTTGTGACAGAACCCACAGGCATAACACCAGACACAAACATTTCTACGACATTCCCCATGTCCGACTAAACCTTTACAAAAATTCAATGTATGTCAAAGGCCCTAAAATCTGGAACACCCTACCTGAGAACTCTAGAACTGCAGACACATTCATCACCTTCAAAACTACCATTAGAAAACATCTTATCTCCCTGATACACCCCATCAACTAACTACACGAATACCACCTGGTGGTTCACACTTACACTCACTCACCCATTTGACCATAAACAGAAATATTAATCTCGATCTTAAAATAATGAATCCAGTGATACTCCAATACTTAATTGATTATGCTGCTCCCATGTTGATATTAGCTAGAGAAAGTTCTCTCCGACCCTTGGAGTTAATGCAAAATGAAGCTCTCAGGATTATTCTTGGCTGTCCCAGATCTACAAAAGTTCTTAACATGAGGAAGGAGCTTGGTATTTCTAGTATCAGTGATAGGATTATTGAGATTAACACTGTACTCGGTATTAGAATGTTGAGAAACGAACCAGACACTGTCACAATGAATCTTACCAAGTGTCTAGAGGTAAATACACACAGATCTAAATGGATTGTGAAAACGTGCAATTACATCAAGTTTTATAACCTGCATGAACTGTATCACTGTAGGCAACAAGAGCATTTCACCCCTCCGTGGAAGATATGTTCATTTAATATCACATACCTGCAAGTCCCTCCCAAGAAGCTCATTGCTGGTAATCCCTTCCTTAAATCTCTTGTTAGAGCAACTGCTCAAGAAGAAATTTCTCACCTAGCTGGTAGTAATAAGTTATCACAAGTTATATACACTGATGGATCTAAACAGGAGTCTTCTGGCAGGGCTGCATCTGCTCTTGTTGCCACCTCCCTTGTTAAAAACGATAATAAATTTGTTGAGTTAGGCATAAGAATTAACAACTGGGCGTCTACACTGCTAACTGAATTGTTTGCAATCCTAATGGCGCTAAAGCTAACCTATGACACTGAGCCTGACTCTTATCATCATTAGATAAGATAAGATAAGATAAGATTTCGTTCGGATTTTTAACCCCAGGGGGTTAGCCACCCAGGATAACCCAAGAAAGTCAGTGCGTCATCGAGGACTGTCTAACTTATTTCCATTGGGGTCCTTAATCTTGTCCCCCAGGATGCGACCCACACCAGTCGACTAACACCCAGGTACCTATTTGCTGCTAGGTGAACAGGACAACAGGTGTAAGGAAACGTGTCGAAATGTTTCTACCCGCCGGGAATCGAATCCGGGCCCTCCGTGTGTGAAGTGGGAGCTTTAGCCACCAGGCCACTGGGCCACTTGACTCATATAATATCTCCAACAACATGCTCATTGGAGAAGCCAGGTATAGATACTCAAAAAAAAAATTAGGGACAAAGGAATTAATGTACAATTGCCATGGATCCCATCACACATTGGATTACTCCTTCATGATCAAGTTGATATGTTAGCCAAGAAGAGTACCCAGAAGGAGAATGTAGAATATAACTTTGGTATAACTGTGTCTAGCATTAGGAATAATATTAGGAGAGAAGTAAATAATGAAAATGCTTGTTATAGGAATGCAGTTAGAAGCCTGAGTAAGCAAGTAAGTAAGTAAGTTTATTCAGGTATACACAAATACAGTTACATAGAATTATCATACATAGCAGCATATGTGTAGAGAACCTGGGATAACCCAAAAAAGTCAGAGTGACTTATTTCCATTGGTAGATATATAACCCACTATGATAACATGAACGTAGATAAGTATGTTTATGGAGCAACGTGCAATGTGAACAGACTGACTGATGTTGTAGTGGCCAGGCTTAGGCTTGGTTACAAGTACTGACTGATGTAGTGGCCAGGCTTAGGCTTGATTACAAGTACTGACTGATGTTGTAGTGGCCAGGCTTAGGCTTGGTTACAAGTACTGACTGATGTTGTAGTGGCCAGGCTTAGGCTTGGTTACAAGTACTGACTGACTGATGTAGTGGCCAGGCTTAGGCTTGGTTACAAGTACTTCTGGTAGTGTGGGAGACACACAGATGATGATCAAACTAAATGTAAATTATGTGATCAGGCATATGGTCACTGTCTTGAACACTATGTGCTTAATTGTCCACTTATTGAGGAATACAGAGACAGACAGTGTAATAACGTATGTGACATGTCAAGATATCTTATTAATGAAAATAAGATACCAGATATACTAAGCAAATTTCCTAAATTTGCTTGTAACAGATAAGTGAACTATAGATACGTAGATATAAATCCATATGTATTCCTGTTAACCCTTTGGGGCCTAGTTCCTAGGTCTTTTGTGCATCCATATGCTCTCGCATATGAATGGGGTGTAAAATAAACTAGCCACTTCGGTGGCAAAATCTAAATCTCCAATACTGAAACTATGTACTGTGCCAAAACAAAAGCATTCACATTGCTAAACTCACAAACTAGTATTTAGTCACTTAGCCATAATACCAACTTACCTCATAATTTGTAATATTTTAAAATTAAGAATTAAACTAAGTCTGCCCGAAATGCCTAGCCATGCTAGGTGTTCTAGTGGTACACTCTGTAATTATTATTTTACTACATGTAAACCACACAATAACCAAATTCTGTAAACTCAGCATTGTAAGCCTTATAAAGAATAAACTTTGAATTTGAATTGAATAGAATAGGAAGGTTAGCACAGGCACCACTGTGACCACAAATGAAAGTTTTTACAGACGAATCTCCAGCTAGCGTGGCCGTGACGAACTCTAAATTACGTTTAACACGTTAATGTGACTTTGTAAATGGCCCAAGTCGGACCGAAACGTCGTCGTAAGCTCCTCTCTTCAATGTTCAGGTCATTTGCATAAGAAATGACATAGATTGAGTCAAATAAGGCGGGTTAGCGTCATCCATGAACCACCTGTAGGTGAAGGTGAGAAATATACAGTGCCAACACTGACAGGCAGACTACACACATGTTACCTTTCTAATATGTAAGTTAGTAATTACCTCTTATGTAGGGAGGAGCACTGTGCATCCAATATAGATTTCCTTTCATACCTTGCACACTTAATTATACTTTCTGATAGTAGGTACTGTAGTATGCTATGTGTACTTATAGTCATGTGAATCTTAATTTTTGTATTCGGTTTCTTTGTAGTAAGTTTATTCAGGTATACATAAATAATTACATAGATTAACATACATAGCAGTATATGTGACCCAAAAAAAAGTTAGTGACTTATTTCCATTGGGGTCCTTTGCAGCCAGAATTATTATTATCATGGAAGCGCTAAACCCATAGGATTATACAGCGCATGTGGGGGGATGAAAGGTATTTAGTCTCAATTCAAGGAACCGGAGCACAGATCCAATTCCCTAGATCAAGAGCCCCTCACCAGCATCAAGGAACCTCCCTTGAAGGGTTTACAGCCAGAAAGATTGGTTATGTTGTATCTGAATTAAAGATGAACACATTAGAATGTCTCTGACCAGTAACAATGATCCAATATACTGTTTATATTCTGATGGAATGGCCTGATTAAAGGAGTATTGGTTATTTTGCATATTGTGATATTACCTGTTTACTGTGATCTTATTGCATCAATGATTACCACACCACTCTGGTGGCTAAAGCTCTCGCTTCACACGGTGAGGGTCTGGGTTTGATTCCCAGCGAGGGTAGAAACATTGGGCGTGTTTCTTTACACCTGTTGTCCATGTTCACCCATCAGTAAAATAGGTACCTGGGTGTTAGTGGACTGGTGTGGGTCGCATCCTGGGACAAGGACCTAATTTGCGGGAAATGCTCAGCATAAAAAGGGACTTTCTATATACTAGTATGTCATTATGTCAGCTAGGACTGTATACCTTGTACATGTACTTGTAGTAATAAAAGATATTATATTATGTTCTGGAGTTTACCTGGAGAGAGTTTCGGGGGTCAACGCCCCCGCGGCCCGGTCTGTGACCAGGCCTCCTGGTGGATCAGCGCCTGATCAACCAGGCTGTTGCTGCTGGCTGCACGCAAACCAACGTACGAGCCACAGCCCGGCTGATCAGGAACTGCCTTTAGGTGCTTGTCCAGTGCCAGCTTGAAGACTGCCAGGGGTCTGTTGGTAATCCCCCTTATGTGTGCTGGGAGGCAGTTGAACAGTCTCGGTCCCCTGACACTTATTGTATGGTCTCTTAACGTGCTAGTGACACCCCTGCTTTTCATTGGGGGGATGGTGCATCGTCTGCCAAGTCTTTTGCTTTCGTAGTGAGTGATTTTCGTGTGCAAGTTCGGTACTAGTCCCTCTAGGATTTTCCAGGTGTATATAATCATGTATCTCTCCCTCCTGCGTTCCATATCATATTTATTTTGTTTCCCAGTTTTCCTCTGCAGTGATCAAGTCTAACATGACCTGGCCTGGACATGACCTGGACAAGCTTAAAATTGGACTTAATTTTTAAAAAATACTGTTTGAATAAGTTTTGCCCAAATCTCTTTTACCAAATAGACTCATTGACATGAAAAGTTGTCCTTTTGATGATTTTATGAGAATTATTCTTCAGAAAAATTGAAATTACTAAAATACAGAAAGAAGCATTCAAAATATTGAGAAACAAAAATTATTCCTTTAATCAGACCATAGTATGTTAGATCATTGCTATAATTAACTCAGAAGAATTTATAATAACTCAAAAACAAACTACGAAGAAAATTAGACATTTTAATTGAAAACAATGATTGGACAAAGCACGCTAATAACAATTTTGTAATAAATTTATCAGATGAAATATTAGATAAAAATACAACTGCTGCTCTAGGTTTTGGTCTAAGTTTTGCAACTTAAAACTTAATGCTGAAATTGCAAAAGCCTTTTGTAACTTAGAAAAATCCTCTGATTTATCCAGTGATGAAATTAATATTAGTAAGGGGATGGTATATAGCTCTGTGTTAAAACAAAATATTCCCAGTTACCCTCAAAGATTTTTTAAGTCTTATGATACACTTCTTAATAATAAAAAAAATTACATCTTTCTAAAGCAGATAAAATAAATGCAATAGTAATTTTGAAAGAAACTGATTACCAAGATAAAATGAATAATCTCCTAGATGATACAGAAACTTATTCTGAGCTTAGAAAGATAACCAGGTAATCCAGTTAGACCGCTTAGCTCCATAGGTTCAGTTTCCTATATATTAACAAAATTACCACCTTCCCACATGTTACACTGTAGTCTGGCATGGGAAAATATTTTTCATGGTGATACTTGAATAATATGGAAGGATGCTCATAATGTAGTAGCTTTTTATGTATTGATTAAAGATCAGTAAGATATTTTTGAATGATTATGAGCAAATGTTGAAGGATTCAGGGAAAACTGGTTAGCAGGATTTGAGTTGTGGAGGTGAGAAGCACAGTGCCTGTACTCTGGAGTTTGAACATCAAAATGGTATACAATACCGACAGGTTGGTAGGTAAGACACATATGCAACAGTTAGACAACTTTATTCCGAAACGTTTCGCCTACACAGTAGGCTTCTTCAGTCGAATACAGAAAGTAGGCAGGAACAGTAGAGATGTGAAGACGATGTAATCAGTCCATCACCCTTGTAGTCGTAGAATTTGAGGTTGTCAGTCCCTCGGCCTGGAGAAGTTCAGTTCCATAGTCAGGAACTATCTGAAGATCAAGCGACAGTGCGGAGACTTAAATACTGTCGGAAGGAGAGGTGCAGAGTAGTAGTAGTAGTAGTAGTAGTAGTAGTAGTGAGAATGTAGCCACTGAGAGGTCATGTCCCACTCAGATCCAACACTTCTCACTTGAAAAGCTTGTCCAAGGTGTTTTCTGTACCAAGATGCCATGTGTTGCAGTGTCTGACAAGATGAACATCAAAATGGTATACAATACCGACAGGTTGTTAGGTAAGACACATATGCAACAGTTAGACAACTTCATTTGGATTCTGATGTATGGACTCTCTTTGAAAGACAGCTGAGGAATGTGTAATGGTGAATGTATTTCTGCTGCAAGTCACTATACTTCAGTTCAAAATAGCTAATGTAGTAACTAAAAAAATGTTGAATTCCAGAGTTATTAAATAGCTACTAGAATTGTGACTACCAGAATACAGTGGACCCCGGTTTGTGATATTATTTCATTCCAGAGGTATGTTCAGGTGCCAGTACTGACTGAATTTGTTCCCATAAGGAATATTGTGAATTAGATTAGTCCATTTCAGACCCCCAAACATACACATACAAATGCACTTACATAAATACACTTATATAATTGGTCGCATTGGAAGCTGATCGTAAACCAGGGGTCCACTGTAATTGACTATCCAATTATTGCAAAGAATATTTTTTCTAACTTTATGCATCTTTAGGCCACTTTTACATTTAAACAGTAAGTTAGTGCACTTAATACTGCATTATATAACTTCACCTAACAATAGTATGTGTTTTCCTTGTTCATGTGTAAAGCCAGTATTCTCCACTAATAATAATATAATAATATCTTTATTCACTACAAGTACATGTACAAGGTATACAGGCCTAGCTGACAACAATGACATACTACTATATAGAAAGCCCCTTGTTATGCTCCGCATGTCGGGCAAATTAGGTCAGTGTCCCAGGATGCGACCCACACCAGTCGGCTAACACCCAGGTACCCATTTTACTGATGGGAAACATAGACAACAGGTGGAAAGAAACATGCCGAATGTTTCTACTCTTTGCTTGTCCTTGCAGTCGGCACTTGGCCTTCACCAATGGATCATCAGACTCCTACACAACAGATGACATTGACAATTGTGATGTGTTCTTGTCCTCACCAGGACATGCACAAACTATTACTCCTACTAATGTGTCTGACACAGAGACAGATACTGTTACCATCACTAATTTCAGGGATAGCTGTAAATATTAAATCTGCTCAGTATTAGTATTTCAAAGTACAGTATATCTACAGTGCCTGTATCATTTTACATGCGTTAATGAGACTAGAAATATCCATTGATATGCTCGTTTGAATACTATTTTAAACTTTTATTTCTACTTCACTTATACAGTGGACCTTCGGCTAACGATATTAATCCGTTCCTGAGAGCTGATCGTTAGACAAAATTATCATTAGCCGAATTAATTTTCCCCATAAGAAATAATGGAAATGCAATTAATCCGTTCCAGACAGCCAAAAGTATTAAAAAAAATATTTATTTATTTATATAATTATTTATTTATTTATTTATTTATTTATGTCTTTGCAAATAGTACATTGAGATTATGTATTTACAATAGTGGGTTGCAATGCAAAGAGAGCCTCTATTATGCCTAGGCATTATGGGCCAACTTAACATTATTGGCTTACAGACTACTTAACACTAAGTAAGGATTTTATCATAGTTGTACAGTAGAATATTAATTATATTTATTTATTTATTTTATGTCTTTGCAAACAGTACATTAAGATTTTATATTTACAATAGTGGGTTCCAATGCAAAGAGAGCCTCTATTATGCCTAGGCATTATGGGCCAACTTAACATTATTGGCTTCCAGACTACCTAACACTAAGGATTTTATCATAGTTGTACAGTAGGACAGTAATTATTTCATAGTTGAACAGTAGATTATTAATTATAAGTGAATTAAATTTGTATAATACAAAGGATATATTCATATAGTCTAAAATGCTTTTTGTGAAAAAAATGGTTCAATTATATTCCTGTCAACAATGGATAAAAGGTTCAAAGTGATTGTTGAAGTTATGATGTGAGAGTACATAGGCGAGTATGTGTGTACATGTACTGAGTATTTAGTGTTTAGTCTAGGGTGATTAAGTGACTTTTGAGAAGAGTCTTAAACTGATTTTCAGACTGGGTTACTTTAATATCTTCTGGTAATGAATTCCATATTTTGGGGCCCTTTATGTGCATAGAGTTTTTACACAGTGTGATATGGACACGAGGTATATCAAAAAGAGATCTGTGTCTTGTGTTGTGGTCATGTGTCCTGTTTAAGTTGGTGAGGAGAAGTTTGAGTGGAGCGTTTATATTTGTGTGTATTGTTCTGTGTATGTAGTAGGCACATGAATAAGTATGGATGTTCTTAATGGCGAGCAGATTCAGACTTTTGAAAATTGGTGGAGTATGCTGGCGGGAGTGGGAATTCGTTATCATTCTTACTGCTGCCTTTTGCTGGGTTATGAGGGGTTTTAGGTGATTGGATGTTGTTGATCCCCATGCACAAATTCCATATGTAAGATAAGGGTATATGAGTGTATGGTACAGTGCCAGGAGAGCTGATTGTGGAACGTAGTACCTTATCTTTGATAGTATGCCTACAGTCTTGGAGATTTTCTTGGTGATTTGTTGTATGTGTGTCTGGAACTTAAGGCTACTGTCAAGGTGGATACCTAGGAATTTTCCCTCTGTGAGTCTTGTGACTGATGATCCATTTAGCGTTATATTAATTGGATCATTTGCAGCTTTGTTTCCAAACTGAATGAAATAGGTTTTATCAATATTCCGGGTAAGTTTATTAGTCATCATCCAGGCAGATATTTTCTGCAATTCGTTATTGACTGTGTTTGCTAGTATGACCGTGTTTGGGTGGGAAAAGACATGTAGTGTCATCTGCAAATAATACAGTTGTACAGTAGATTATTAAATATAAGTGAATCTAATTTATATAAGACAAAAGATATATTCATATGTATTCAAAAATGCTTTTTGTGAAAACACACTATACATTTCCCTACAAAGAAAACAATGAGACATGCACAATAACTATATAAATAAATGTTAAAATGACACTTACCTTTATTGAAGAGTATTGATGAATGATGAGACACTGTTTTTCTTGAACACTCTGGGATTTTCAGAGTGATACATGAGTAAAGCCTTCACTTTGCAGTCCCACTAGCATTACAACAAAACATGAGAGTTAGCTAGTCTTTTATAGGCTTGTGTCCTGGGAGTGCCTTTTCCTCCTGAGTAATGTAGGTCCTGTTTGGCATTTTCTTCCAGAACAGGCCTGTTTCATCACAACTGAACACTTGTTGGGGTTGGAATTTTTCAGCTTTGCCATGCCTTATCACACTGTGTATGCCACTATTATTCTTAAATCTCTCAAACCAACCTTTGCTGGCCTTAAATTCACCAATATGAGCACTAGTTCCAGGCATTTTTCCCTGTTCACTTGGGTGTTAATCGACTGGTGTGGGTCACATCCTGGGGGACAAGATTAAGGACCCCAATGGAAATAAGTCAGACAGTCCTCGATGACTCGCTGACTTTCTTGGGTTATCCTGGGTGGCTAACCCTCTGGGGTTAATTGTTTCTCGTTAAGCCACACCAACAACAGTCTCCCCACATCTTCGAGTAGTACAGCTGATGGTGGTGCAGCAGCAGCTGACCATGGTATGATAGTATTTTGATAGTATTTCTCACCCTTTTTACCACAGGGTTGGCACTAGAAGCTTTCTTTGGGCTCATGGTGGCTTATTTAGCAGTTATAAACACTATAAACAATGGAATAATACAAAATGTATCGAATGTATGCATGAAACCGGCCACCCTGGCTTGTAAACAATAACGGCAAGGCAGCTGAGGCGCTCAGGCTGGATGGACAGGTTCAGGATGAATCACGTTGGTCGAGTTATTGTTAGGTGGGCCAAAATTTTTACGTTGAAATGCTTCGTTAGGCGGATTTAACGTTATGCGATGCATTCATTAGCCGAGGGTCCACTGTAATGTGTTGACTCAGTTTACTTGTTATTTATTCAAACCAAATTTGTTTTAAACCTGAGCTCTTTGGCCAAATAAATCTAAATCTGGCATTTCCATTCTTCAAATTAGCAATTTAAGATATTTCAGATTAAGCATGTAAGCAAAGATTCTCCTCTTGCAGCAGTGACAACATAAGAAGCGCAGTGAGCAAGTGTCCGAGGATTGACAGGCTTGGTAACTCTCCTAGACAGTGACAAAACTCAGTTATGCTGATGGCAGTGGCAGTACCTCTGGCACAGCGACAGCACCACTCTCTGGCCACCCTAGCACTCGTAGCTCAGGTAAACCCAGTGCTAGTGACACATTGCCTCAGTTTGGGTGACCCGCTATCAGACACATAAGTTTTTATATTTTTCAAGTTATAAATAATATTGTGCAGACTTCAGTCCTGGAGGTGGAAAGTACAGTGCCTACACTCTGAAGGAAGAGTGGGGATATTTGCAGTTGTGAACTGTAGTGTCAGTGCCCCTCTGGTAAGACCGTGATGGAGTGAGTGATGGTGAAAGTGTTTCTTCTTGTTTAGGTCACCCTGCTTTGGTAGGAGACAGCCAGTTTGTGGAAAAAAAAAATTGAAGTACCCTTCTGGAACATTTCCCATGATGACATTTTTTCTCATTGCTGTTTGTATTCCTTTAAAACAGGAAATCTCTCATCCACTGAATGTTGATTTGTTTAAACCCAAAATGGGTGGAGTAAATTTTCTTTAAATACATGTAGTGTGTGTAGGTGAGCTCAGCATTTTATCAGCTTCACAGGAATGTAATTTTCAATCGTCCAACTGTTAACCTTCACATCTTTTAGGGCCCATCACTCCAGGTGGTGGACATAGGCCAAGTAGCTCAGGCACAGTCAAGCCCCTTGACCCTAGCATTGACTTAGAGCTGGATGTGAGTGTGTGTATCAGCTCTGGCATGTGTAACCTGTATACCAACTGTGTGTCTAAGGAGAAGAGGTCAGTTTCCACTTTCACAGATTTTTTTTTTTTTCAAAGTGCAGTGCTTGTCAGTCAAGCAGGCCTATAATTTATGGGGTCCTTTTGGTCACTCTTTAATATCAGTTCACCTTGAAATGAAATTAGAAAATTCCAGAGTGGACAGCTTTTTCCTTCTTCACATTTGTTTAGAAACTAATGTTGCTTTTTTTTGGCTATTGAATAGTAGCCTCATTTCATATTGGTATGATTTCAATAATGATTTTAGGTAGTAGGTTGGTAGACAGCAACCACCCAGGGAAGTACTACCGTCCTGCCAGATGACTGTGAAACAAAAACCTGTAACTGTTTTGCATGATGGTAGGATTGCTGGTTTTCTTTTTCTGTCTCATAAACACGATAGATAACAGGGATATCTTGCTACTCCTACTTACACTTTGGTCACACTTCACAGACACGCACATGCATATATATATATATACATACATCTAGGTTTTTCTCCTTATTCTAAATAGCTCTTGTTCTTTTTTATTTCTTCTATTGTCCATGGGGAAGTGGAAAAGAATCTTTCCTCCGTAAGCCATGCGTGTCGTATGAGGCGACTAAAATGCCGGGAGCAATGGGCTAGTAACCCCTTCTCCTGTATACATTTACTAAAAAAGAGAAGAAGAAAAACTTTATAAAACTGGGTTGTTTAAATGTGCGTGGATGTAGTGCGGATGACAAGAAACAGATGATTGCTGATGTTATGAATGAAAAGAAGTTGGATGTCCTGGCTCTAAGCGAAACAAAGCTGAAGGGGGTAGGAGAGTTTCAGTGGGGGGAAATAAATGGGATTAAATCTGGAGTATCTGAGAGAGTTAGAGCAAAGGAAGGGGTAGCAGTAATGTTAAATGATCAGTTATGGAAGGAGAAAAGAGAATATGAATGTGTAAATTCGAGAATTATGTGGATTAAAGTAAAGGTTGGATGCGAGAAGTGGGTCATAATAAGCGTGTATGCACCTGGAGAAGAGAGGAATGCAGAGGAGAGAGAGAGATTTTGGGAGATGTTAAGTGAATGTATAGGAGCCTTTGAACCAAGTGAGAGAGTAATTGTGGTAGGGGACCTGAATGCTAAAGTAGGAGAAACTTTTAGAGAGGGTGTGGTAGGTAAGTTTGGGGTGCCAGGTGTAAATGATAATGGGAGCCCTTTGATTGAACTTTGTATAGAAAGGGGTTTAGTTATAGGTAATACATATTTTAAGAAAAAGAGGATAAATAAGTATACACGATATGATGTAGGGCGAAATGACAGTAGTTTGTTGGATTATGTATTGGTAGATAAAAGACTGTTGAGTAGACTTCAGGATGTACATGTTTATCGAGGGGCCACAGATATATCAGATCACTTTCTAGTTGTAGCTACACTGAGAGTAAAAGGTAGATGGGATACAAGGAGAATAGAAGCATCAGGGAAGAGAGAGGTGAAGGTTTATAAACTAAAAGAGGAGGCAGTTAGGGTAAGATATAAACAGCTATTGGAGGATAGATGGGCTAATGAGAGCATAGGCAATGGGGTCGAAGAGGAATGGGGTAGGTTTAAAAATGTAGTGTTAGAGTGTTCAGCAGAAGTTTGTGGTTACAGGAAAGTGGGTGCAGGAGGGAAGAGGAGCGATTGGTGGAATGATGATGTAAAGAGAATAGTAAGGGAGAAAAAGTTAGCATATGAGAAGTTTTTACAAAGTAGAAGTGATGCAAGGAGGGAAGAGTATATGGAGAAAAAGAGAGAGGTTAAGAGAGTGGTGAAGCAATGTAAAAAGAGAGCAAATGAGAGAGTGGGTGAGCTGTTATCAACAAATTTTGTTGAAAATAAGAAAAAGTTTTGGAGTGAGATTAACAAGTTAAGGAAGCCTAGAGAACAAATGGATTTGTCAGTTAAAAATAGGAGAGGAGAGTTATTAAATGGAGAGTTAGAGGTATTGGGAAGATGGAGGGAATATTTTGAGGAATTGTTAAATGTTGATGAAGATAGGGAAGCTGTGATTTCGTGTATAGGGCAAGGAGGAATAACATCTTGTAGGAGTGAGGAAGAGCCAGTTGTGAGTGTGGGGGAAGTTCGTGAGGCAGTAGGTAAAATGAAAGGGGGTAAGGCAGCTGGGATTGATGGGATAAAGATAGAAATGTTAAAAGCAGGTGGGGATATAGTTTTGGAGTGGTTGGTGCAATTATTTAATAAATGTATGGAAGAGGGTAAGGTACCTAGGGATTGGCAGAGAGCATGCATAGTTCCATTGTATAAAGGCAAAGGGGATAAAAGAGAGTGCAAAAATTATAGGGGGATAAGTCTGTTGAGTGTACCTGGTAAAGTGTATGGTAGAGTTATAATTGAAAGAATTAAGAGTAAGACGGAGAATAGGATAGCAGATGAACAAGGAGGCTTTAGGAAAGGTAGGGGGTGTGTGGACCAGGTGTTTACAGTGAAACATATAAGTGAACAGTATTTAGATAAGGCTAAAGAGGTCTTTGTGGCATTTATGGATTTGGAAAAGGCGTATGACAGGGTGGATAGGGGGGCAATGTGGCAGATGTTGCAAGTGTATGGTGTAGGAGGTAGGTTACTGAAAGCAGTGAAGAGTTTTTACGAGGATAGTGAGGCTCAAGTTAGAGTATGTAGAAAAGAGGGAAATTTTTTCCCAGTAAAAGTAGGCCTTAGACAAGGATGTGTGATGTCACCGTGGTTGTTTAATATATTTATAGATGGGGTTGTAAGAGAAGTAAATGCGAGGGTCTTGGCAAGAGGCGTGGAGTTAAAAGATAAAGAATCACACACAGGGTGGGAGTTGTCACAGCTGCTCTTTGCTGATGACACTGTGCTCTTGGGAGATTCTGAAGAGAAGCTGCAGAGATTGGTGGATGAATTTGGTAGGGTGTGCAAAAGAAGAAAATTAAAGGTGAATACAGGAAAGAGTAAGGTTTTGAGGATAACAAAAAGATTAGGTGATGAAAGATTGAATATCAGATTGGAGGGAGAGAGTATGGAGGAGGTGAACGTATTCAGATATTTGGGAGTGGACGTGTCAGCGGATGGGTCTATGAAAGATGAGGTGAATCATAGAATTGATGAGGGAAAAAGAGTGAGTGGTGCACTTAGGAGTCTGTGGAGACAGAGAACTTTGTCCTTGGAGGCAAAGAGGGGAATGTATGAGAGTATAGTTTTACCTACGCTCTTATATGGGTGTGAAGCATGGGTGATGAATGTTGCAGCGAGGAGAAGGCTGGAGGCAGTGGAGATGTCATGTCTGAGGGCAATGTGTGGTGTGAATATAATGCAGAGAATTCGTAGTTTGGAAGTTAGGAGGAGGTGCGGGATTACCAAAACTGTTGTCCAGAGGGCTGAGGAAGGGTTGTTGAGGTGGTTCGGACATGTAGAGAGAATGGAGCGAAACAGAATAACTTCAAGAGTGTATCAGTCTGTAGTGGAAGGAAGGCGGGGTAGGGGTCGGCCTAGGAAGGGTTGGAGGGAGGGGGTAAAGGAGGTTTTGTGTGCGAGGGGCTTGGACTTCCAGCAGGCATGCGTGAGCGTGTTTGATAGGAGTGAATGGAGACAAATGGTTTTTAATACTTGACGTGCTGTTGGAGTGTGAGCAAAGTAACATTTATGAAGGGATTCAGGGAAACCGGCAGGCCGGACTTGAGTCCTGGAGATGGGAAGTACAGTGCCTGCACTCTGAAGGAGGGGTGTTAATGTTGCAGTTTAAAAACTGTAGTGTAAAGCACCCTTCTGGCAAGACAGTGATGGAGTGAATGATGGTGAAAGTTTTTCTTTTTCGGGCCACCCTGCCTTGGTGGGAATCGGCCAGTGTGATAATAATAAAATTCAATAATGTTTTAATTAATGTGTCCTCTTGTGTAACCTAACTTCCATGTAAGTGTATAAGGGTGATGGTGTTTGTATGACTTTCAAAACTTGTTACTTTAGGCATTGTGCATTGCCTAAATTACTGTTTGAATAATATCACTATATTCTTTTCTTAGTAAACATCACATTAATATAAATGTTGGTAATCTATACAGCAAATTGAAAAAGGAACAAAGGTTTTCTGGGGGTATATCAGAAACCCCCAGTAATCCAGGCTTGCTTTGTAAAAAAAAATGAAGCCCACACCAATGTCTCAACTGGTAAACTACGAGCACCACCACCACCTTCACTGTCTGTGTTATCTGACACTGTCTTCTATATTCCTGGTCTTGATATAGATATGTATAATACTTGTGTTTTACTGACCTAGACCAAAACATTCAGTGTAATGATAATGCTGACCAGTCCATATTCACTATGGGATAGCACATTTAAATTTGATGTGGGTAACTTGTTATAAATCATGGATTAACCCTTTCAGGGTCCGTGCCGTAGTTCTATGCCATGAGCTCAGCTCACTCAGATGAGCTGAGAGCTGTAAATTTGGGCCTAGATATGAGAGAACACATCTATTTGGTATGTGTGCAACACAAAACAAATCCTGCAGCACACAGTGCATAATGAAAGAAAAAAAACCGAGACCGTAATTTTCGATTAAAACAGTGACTTTGCAGTGTTTTTCATGTGTTTTTATAGTTGTATTTGTGATTTCTTGGTCTCATTTGATAGAATGGCAGATGTATTACAGAAATAGAGATGATTTTGATTGGTTTTAGCATTGGAAATGGATTGAAACTGAGCTTAAAGTAGAGGGAATGTTAAATTTTTGCCGATATTCAAGAGTAAACAAATGACCTTGCACGTCTAATGCACACCAACTGTTGGGTCTGATATATGTTCACAAATGTGGTGATATTATTTATACAATTATTACAGTATTGCATAACAGTAAATCTCCTATTTTTTGGTTTGAATAAAAATTCATTATGTGAACAAAAAAACAAAATGGAATTAATTTGTAAAGCCTGAAAACATAACTAATGAACAGTGGAAATGCTAGTTTAGTGCCAGGAATGCCTGTATTGTTTATTCTGGACCCTATTTTCAGATTGGAATATTTTGAACTTTGCTTTAAATTGGCCAAATTACTAATTTCCGATCACTTTATTTTGTGGTTGAAACAGTTGACTGGGCGATTTCTTGTGCTCATTCAATAGAATAGAAGCAATATTAGTGAAATAACTAAGAATTTGGTTGACTGTTATAATGTAATTGGCCTAAAATGGGAATCAAAGTTGGCAAAATCGCCGATGCATAAATATCGCTGACACATCAAAATTAGTGAGAGCATAATTTCGTCAGTTTTCCATTAGATTTCGTACTTTGTTTTATTACCTTCGGGAAAAGATTCTCTAACATTTCATAAGAAAAAATAACAAAATTTTTTTTTTTTTAAATTCTTGGACCCTGGTGGCCACTTTGAAATTTGACCTCTGGACCCTGAAAGGGTTCAAGTTTATTAAAGGAAAGTAATGGACTTGGAAATGTATTGATTGCAATGTTGTTATGAGTTATGTAATACAGCGGCAAGTTAGTCATGATATCCATAAGCTGGTAGTAACTGATAGTAAAGTGCCATAGAAAATTTTTAATGTAACAGCAAATTCATGTTCTAAGTGCTGAATATCTACACAGCTTGTTTCAAAAATTATATAAATTAATAAACTAAAACAGATCTTTTAGATTTAATAAAAGAGTTTAAAAAACTGAGAATTTATAGAGTTTAAATTCTCTCCAGATTTTTCAGTCTCACTTATTTACTCCAGCTACTGATGTTTAGGTTATTGCTTTTGTTGTGCCTAGTGGACTACTGGTAGATTGTGTTGATTATGTTTTGTGATTGCTGGGATTCCTTGTTCTCTACATACATTCATTTTCCTGGAAGAGATGGCCTTACATACTCTCTCAAGTGTTTTACCCAGTTTTAAGTACAGTAATGAATACATTCACTAGTTAAACTTCATTACAATAAAAAAGCATTGAAACTTTTTCTTTCTTACTATACTGGCCATTGCATGCCAACGTAAGGCAACAAAAAAAAAAAAAAATCACTATCAGTCATTCAGTAGATGCCGTAATGCTCAGACATCACAATTCAAATGAATCCCCACCTTTTCCCTTTTACAAAAAACTTTGTATGCTCCCTGCAAATTCTTAGATACCTTCCCTTCTTTCATGCAGATATTGACCAAATACAAACTACTTCCTCATTTGCTTTAAGCATCTCAGTCTTAATCTTCTTATCACAGCTGGTTTATCCCTTTTCATTCTGCCTATTTCCTCATGTGCTTGCACTCCACATTCACCTGTCTCTTTCTTATTCACCAAATATTAGTTCTTTCCTACAGTCTCCTTTTCATCGTCAGCATTTAACAATTTAAAATATTCTCTCCATCTTTCCAGCACCTCCATATTCCTTCTAATATTCCTTCTAATATTCCCCAATGGAAATAAGTCACTCTGTCTGACTTTTTTTGGGTTATCCTAGGTTCCTACACATATGCTGTTGTATGATAATCTATGTAACTGTATTTGTGTATACCTGAATAAACTTACTTACTTACTTATTCTAATATCTCCTCTTTTTCTCTCCATACGCTCGGTCTTCGGTGTATCATTCAAAATCATAGGCAGAGAAAATTTATTATTGGTCAAGTTTAGTCCTTCTTTCCTAGATAAATGAGCTGAAATCTCACAGGTAAGTATAATAAGTTCCCATATCCATAGTAATAATGAATACACTGTAATAATGAATTCAAATTTGTGATTATTTATTTTCAGGTCCACTATGAGTCACACAGTATTCATAAAAAAACTCCAGTTTGGAGTGGTGGTGGTTGGTTTGGCAGCAGCAATGCAGGTGTGCTGCAGGAGGGATCCGGCTGGTCACCTGCCGGCACAACAAGTGGCAGCGGTAGTCTGGGTGGCAGCAGTTCTCCCAAGAGTGGCATCAGCAGTGGCGGTATCAAGTGTGTCTCGCTCTTCACTTGGCTAACCTGACAGAGCATTCAGAAAGAGACCACAGTGAGCCCTAACATTCTGGAGTTCCTGGAGTTAGCTCTGGAACCTCTGCCTGTACCTGAGCCCCAAAACAAGTCTCCTGCTGCCTCTCAAGGTCTGATGCTTTCTTTGTCTTTGTGTTAGCTTTTGTTAAGTTAGACTAAGGGTGCTACTCTGTCGAACTGTTAATGTTGTGTTAAGTGTAATGTGTTACTTCACCCAAGCTTGTGTTTCAGCTATATTTTTCCCTCTTTTTTATTGTACAACTTATTCTTTACATTATTTTAGTTTTGTAGGTCAAGAAAATATCAGAAATGACAAAATTCATAAGTTCCTACATTCAAACCTCTTATTCACCAAGGAATGTTTCTGAGGCATTTACAAGAGTGAGAATTCACAAAAATTATTTATATTTTTATCCCCAAATTTGGGTTAAAATTTAATTCTATATAATAATAATAAAGGATCAGGTCCTGACGAGTTGTTGGAGTGTGAGCAGGGTGATATTTTGTGAAAGGATTCAGGGAAACCGGTTAGCCAGGCTTGAGTCCTGGAAATTGGAAATACAATGCCTGCATTTTAAAGGAGGGGTTTGGAATATTGGCAGTTTGGAAGGACTTCTAAACTGTCATATCTGAGCACCTCTACAAAGACAGTGATTATGTATGAGTGGTGGTGAAATTGTTGAATGATGATGATGAAAGTATTTTTCTTTCGTTTTGGGTTTTTCTTTCTTTTTAGGTTACCCTGCCTTGGTGGGAGATAGCTGATATGTTAAAAAAAATTATAAAGGGAAGATGTTGCAGTATTCCTGGTGATGATGAGAGTAAAAAAGTTAGGAAACTTATCAAGAAAGTAGTGTAGAAGATACAAATGTTGCACAAGTCTGCTGTCAATGCCAGGAAAATCCCTCTGTATCCCCTCTTAAAAGAATAAAGTATTAAAGATAAAATAAATGTGGGAACACTACTGCTTAGTGCATGTCCAAGTTCATGACTGACACTGCATTGTTGAATATTATTGAAAGGTTACATGAATACTTAATAAACCTAGACAGGGCATCATGTCTTTGACATCCCTTTTGTTGATTCTTCAGAAGGAAACCAAAAAAAATGGTGGACAAGAGCAAGGGAAAAATTAAACTTATATTGTTTGTAAAAAGCAAAGCTAGTATGAAAGACAAAATACAAAAAATTAAGAATAAAACAAGTTAAGATAGAGGTAAGCTTTTATTCAGAGAGTGGTAGAACAATGGACCGGGATGTAAGAATTGGTAGCAAGTTTTATGACCATTGGAAATTTCAACAAATTATATGATAGATTAACACTGAAGATAGGAGACCATAATTGGAGCTGTGTTCCTTTAGCTGTCAATAAATACAGTGGACCCTCAACCAATGGCATTAATCCATTCCAGAGAGCTTGCCATTAGTCGAATTTGCTGTTGGTCGAATTAATTTTCCCCATAAGAAATAATGGAAATAGAATTAATCCGTTCCTGATACTCCGAAGTATGAAAAAAAATTTTTTTTTTTACATGAAATATACATTTCCCTACACCAAAACGAATGGGACATGCAAAATAAACAATAATTAAATGCCACTTACCTTTATTGTGGAGTTGTTGATGAGTGATAAGACAGTAGGAGGGAAGATGATGCAGGTGTTTTATTGTTTGGAAGGGGAATCCCCTTCCATAAATACTTCAGGTACCATGTCTTTTGGTGGGGTTACCTCCCTTCTTGGTTTTTTAATGCCACTAGGACCAGCTTGAGAGTCAATAGACCCCTTTCGCACAAAATAGCTGTCCAGAGAGCTCTGTTTCTCACGTGCCCTTAGGATTTCCCTAAAATAGGACACAACAGTGTCATTGTATGTGTTGCCAATACAACTTGCAACTTGTGTGACAGGATAAAATTCATCGATAAATGCTTGCACCGTTGTAAACATTGAACACATTTCCCTAATCCTTGACGAAGTCATCTTCCTCCATCTCTCTTCATCCTGCTCTGAAGAACATTCCTGAGATGTGATCTGTTGCTGTTGCATCTGAAGCTCTTGCAGGTCTGCAGTGGTTAGTTCTTCCTACACCAACTCTTCCACATCCTCACCACAAACCTCCAATCCCAAGGACTTCCCCAATGACACAATAGCTTCCACTACTGGCATAGCCTCCTGAGGGTTAGCCCCAAACCCTTCAAAATTCCTCTCTTCTACACATTCTGGCCACAGTTTCCTCCAAGCAGAGTTCAAGGTCCTCTTAGTCACTCCCTCCCAAGCCTTACCTATAAGGTTTACACAACTGAGGATATTGAAGTGATCTTTTCAAAACTCTCTTAGGGTCAATTGGGTGTCTGAGGTCACTTCAAAGCACTTTTGAAACACTGCTTTAGTGTAGAGTTTTTTGAAGTTTGAAATGACCTGCTGGTCCATGGGCTGGAGGAGAAGAGTTGTATTAGGAGGCAAAAACTTCACCTTAATGAAACCAAACTCCCCTGCAATTTCCTTTTGCAAGTCGTGAGGATGAGCAGGAGCATTGTCCATTACCAGGAGACACTTGAGTGGCAATTTCTTTTCCTGGAGGTATTTTGTTACAGTGGGGCCAAACACACCATAAAACTAGTCCAAGAAAAATTCCCTAGTGACCCATGCCTTACTGTTTGATCTCCACAGCACACACAAATTACAATTGATGATATTGTTTTTCCTGAACACACTGGGAGTTTGAGTGATACACCAATAAAGGCTTCACTTTGCAATCACCACTAGCATTACTACACAACATTAATGCCAGCTTCTCTTTCATAGGCTTATGTCCTGGGAGTGCCTTTTCCTCCTGGGTAATGTAGGTCCTGGTATAAACCTTGGTAATAAATACCGACAAGTTGGTTTAGAAAGACACGTAAGCAAACACTATAACATATTTATTAGAAAACGTTTCAGTCCTGGGACCTTGATCAAGGTCCCAGGACCGAAACGTTTTCTAATAAATATGTTATAGTGTTTGCTTACGTGTCTTTCTAAACCAATGTAGGTCCTGTTTGGCATTTTCTTCCAAAACAGGCCTGTTTCGTCACAATTAAACACTTGTTCAGGTTTTAAGTTTTCAGTCTCTATGTATTCCTTAAAGTCCTTCACATATTTTTCAGCCGCTTTTTTGTCTGAACTGGCTGCCTTACCACACTGTGTATGCCACTACAAATCTTAAATCTCTCAAACCAGCCTTTGCTGGCCTTAAATTCCTCAGCAGCAGCACTGTTTTCAGGCATTTTCTTAATGAGATCATCATGCAACTTCATTGCCTTTTCACATATCTCCTGATAATTGTTTTTCGTGTATCCATGCCAATAACAGTCTCTCTACCTCTTCAATTATTTGTGGTCTCCGTCGTTTTGAAAACATACTTGAACCTTTTGCAACAACAGCTTCCTTGATTGCCTTTGTTTGCCAAGATAGTACTGATGGTTGAATGTGATTTGTTGTATTGCCTTTCCAACTCAAACATATGCACTCCACTCTCATATTTTTCAGTTCTCTCTTTCTTCATTTCCATCGTAATTCTCACCCTTTTTAACACAGGCTTGGCACTAGGAGCTTTCTTCGGGCCCATGGTGGCTTATTTAATGGTTACAAGCACTAAAAACATTGGAATAATCCAAAATATATGGCAGGCACACATGGAATCGACTGCAACAGCTTGTAAACAATGGCACACTGACTCTTGGAGTGGCTGGACCCACTCAGGCCGCGCTCCCGGCGCATGGACACGTTCCAGACGAACGTCATTGGTAGTTTTTCACCGTTGGTAGAGACATTTTTTTTTATGCCAAAAAGCGCCATTAGATGAATTTGCCGTTACTTAATGCCACCATTAGTTGAGGGTCCACTGTACTGTAATCATCCAATAGGTGCACTGTTAAAAATTACCATGTATCAAGAGGGGGTTTTTTATGAGCGTTTCTTTGTATAGTAGTAATGGTTTTTCTACTTTACAGGAGAGTCGGTATTCAACGTGGACATAGATACTTCAGTAGTTGCTGGTGGCAACGGTGTGCCTTATGTTTACGTATCTTTTCCTGTGGACATTGGTGTTTACTTCCATGTGCAGCCTTCAACCACTAGGTGAGAATTCTTGAAATAAAAAAAAATTCATACGAATGTCTCCAACATAATATAGCACATGAAGGTTGGGTAGTTTGTACAGATGTTCCTTTAAGGAATTCAGAAACAGCATTGGACACTTAACCCTTTCTGTGGCAGTCACGTAAAAGTACATCATTGATGCCAGGGCCCCTTGCATAGATCTATACTCAAATTTTAATGGCTTCAGATTTAGCAAGAGAGGCCTCATAGGCTTACATATGAGAGAATAGGTCTGTGCTCAATATGCAAAAAATCAGGGCTCTATGCAGTGCACTCTGAAAACACTATACAGTGGACCCTTGGTTATCGGCCATAATCTGTTCCAGAAGGTTGGCCGAAAACCAAAATAATATTTCCCATAAGAATTAATATACATACAGTTAATCCATTCCAGACAAAAAATATTCACAAAAAAATAATTTTTTTAACATTTATTTTATTAACACATCGGCCAATTCCCACCAAGGCAGGGTGGCCAAAAAAAAAAAAATTCATCATTCACTCCATCACTGTCTTGCCAGAGAGGTGCTTTACACTACAGTTATAAAACTGCAACATTAACACCCCTCTTTCAGAGTGTAGACACTGTACTTCCCATCTCCAGGACTCAAGTTCTTTATTGAAGGCTAATGCTGGCTTCTGGAAGATAGGGAGGAGGAAAGAGGGAGGAGTTAGTGTTTGGAAAAGGAATTCCCCTCCATAAAGACCTTAGGTAGCAAAGCCTTCTCTGGGGTTACTTCCTTTCTTTGTCTTCTAATGCCACTAGGACCAGCTTGAGTGTCACAGGACCTCTGTCTCACAAAATAACTGTCCAGAGTACTCTGTTTCTGGCATCTCTCTAAGATTTTCCTGAAGTGGGACAGGATTTTGTCACTAAATGTGTTGCAGATATGGCTTGTTTCAGATTTGTCAGGGTGGTACTTCTTGACTAAACTTTGCACATCATTCCACTTTGCACAAATGTTCTTAATCAGTGAAGAAGGCACCTCCTTCACTCCCTCTTCCTCCTCCTTTGAAGCAAGTTCCTCAGCTGCAGTCTGTTGCTGTTTGAGTTGAAGCTCTTCAGTGGTTAGCTCTTCCCTGTGGCCCACCAACTCTTCCATATCCTCACTACTCCCCTCCAACCCCAGGGACTTACCCAGTGCCACAATAGAGTCCACAGGGTTGGCAGGGTGAGGGTCAGCCTTAAACCCTTCAAAATCCCTCTCTTAGACACAATCTGGCCAGTTTTCTCCAAGCAGAGTTCAAAGTCCTGGAAGTCACTCCCTCCCAAGCCTTACCTATAAGGCTTATGCAATGGAGGATAGTGAAGCGATTCCTCCAGAACTCTTAGGGTCAACTGAGTGTCCGAGGTCACTTCACAGCACTTTTGAAACACTGATTTGGTGTAGTTTTTTTTTTTGAAGTTAGAAATGACCTGCTGGTCCATGGGCTGGAGGAGGCAAGAACTTCACTTTTATAAAATTGAAGTCCCTAAACACTTGGTCTTCCAAGTCTGGAGGATGTGTAGGAGCGTTGTCTAGTACCAGGAGGCACTTGAGTGGCAATTTCTTTTCCAGGCGGTATTTTTTCACACTTGGGCCGAACATCATTAACCCACTCTTTGAAAATTTGCTTTGTGACCCATGCCTTATGGTTAGTTTCCCACATCACACACAACCTATCCTTCATGACATTGTTTTTCTTGAACACAATGAGATTTTCTGAGAGATACATGCATAAAGGCTTCACTCTGAAATCCTCACTAGTATTACCACACAAAAGAGTAAGCCTATCTTTCATAGGCTTGTGTCCTGACAGTGCCTTTTCCTGCTGTGTAATGTAGGTCTTGTTTGGCAATTTCTTCCAAAACAGGCCTGTTTCGTCACAATTGAACACTTGTTGGGGTTCAAATCCTTCAGCCTTTACATAGTCCTGGAATTTGTGAACATACTTTTCAGTAGGCTGGTAGACAGCAACCACCCAGGGAGGTACTACCATCCTGCCAAGTGAGTGTAAAATGAAAGCTTGTAATTGTTTTACATGATGGTAGGATTGCTGGTGTCTTTTGTCTGTCTCATAAATATGCAAAATTACAGGTACGTCTTGCTACTTCTACTTACACTTAAGTCACACTACACATACATGTACACATTTATTTATACACACTCATCTAAGTTTTTTTTTTTATTTTATTTTACTTCTTGTTCTTATTACTTTTCCTTTTATATCCATGGGGAAGTGGAACAAGAATCTTTCCTCCGTAAGCCATGTGTGTTGTAAAAGTCAACTAAAATGCAAGGAACAATGGGCTAGTAACCCCCTTTCCTGTAATAATTACTAAAAAGAAGAAGAAGAAGAAAATTGTCTAAGTGGGAAGTCTGAATGTGCATGGATGTTGTGCGGATGATAAGAAAGAGATGATAGTGGATGTTATGAATGAGAAAAAGCTGGATGTCCTGGTTTTAAGTGAAACAAAGCTGAAGGGGGTGGGTGAGTTTCAGTGGAGAGGAATAAATGGGATTAGGTCAGGTGTTTCTAATAGAGTTAGAGCTAAAGAAGGAGTAGCAATAATGTTGAAAGATAAGCTATGGCAGAAAAAGAGGGACTATGAATGTATTAATTCAAGGATTATGTGGAGTAAAACAAAGGTTGGATGTGAGAAGTGGGTTATAGTAAGCGTATATGCACCTGGGGAAGAGAGAAATATAGAGGAGAGAGAGAGATTTTGAGAAATGTTGAGTGAATGCGTATGGGAGTTTTGAACCAAGTGTGAGAGTACTTGTGGTTGGGGATTTTAACCCTTTCAGGGTCCGTCCCGTAGATCTACGGCTTTACGGTGAGTGTCCAAACCGTAGATCTACGCCATGAGCTCAGCTCACTCTGATAAACTGTGAGTGGTACATTTGGGCCTAGATATGAGAGAATACATCTATGTGGTATGTGTGCACCACATAAAGCAGATCCTGCAGCACACTTGTGTATAATGAGAGAAAAAAACTGAAATCACGATTTTTCGATTAAAACAGCGACTTTGCAGTGTTTTTCGTATGTTTTTTATAGTTGTATTTGCGATTTCTTGGTCTCATTTGATAGAATGGAAGACATATTACAGAAATAGAGATGATTTTGATTGGTTTTAGCACTGGAAATGGCTTGAAACTGAGCTCAAAGTAGCGGAAATGTTAAATTTTTGCCGATATTCAAGAGTAAACAAACGACCTCACTCATCTAATACACGTCAGCTGGTGGGTCTAATATACATTCACAAATATGGTGATGATATTTATACAATTATTACAGTATTGCATAACAGGCCCGGTGGCCTGGTGGCTAAAGCTCCCGCTTCACACACGGAGGGCCCGGGTTCGATTCCCGGCGGGTGGAAACATTCCGACACGTTTCCTTACACCTGTTGTCCTGTTCACCTAGCAGCAAATAGGTACCTGGGTGTTAGTCGACTGGTGTGGGTCGCATCCTGGGGGACAAGATTAAGGACCCCAATGGAAATAAGTTAGACAGTCCTCGATGACGCACTGACTTTCTTGGGTTATCCTGGGTGGCTAACCCTACGGGGTTAAAAATCCGAACGAAATCTTATCTTATCTTATCTTATCAAAATGGAATTTATTTGTAAAGCCTCAAAATGTAACTAATGAACAGAGGAAATGTTAGTTTAGTTCCAGGAATACCTACATTGTTTATTCTGGAGCCTATTTTGAAATTGGAATATTTTGAACTTTGTGTTAAATTGGCCAAATTAACAATTTCCGATCACTTTATTTTGTAGTTGAAACAGTTGATTTGGCGATTTCTTGTGCTCAATCGATAGAAGTAATACTAGTGAAATAGCTAAGAATTTGGTTGATTGGAATAATGTAATTGGCCTAAAATGGGAGTCAAAGTCGGCAAAATCGCCAACTCGTGAATATCGCTGACACATCAAAATTCGCGAGAGCATAATTTCGTCAATTTTCCACCAAATTTCGTACTTTTTGTTTTATTACCTTCACAAAAAGATTCTCTACGATTTCATAAGAAAAAATAACAATTTTTTTTTTTGAAAATTCTTGGACACTGGTGCGTGACTTCAGATTTTGGCCTTGGACCCTGAAAGGGTTAATGCTAAAGTGGGTAAAAATATTGTGGAGGGTGTAGTAGGTAAATTTGGGGTGCCAGGGGTAAATGAAAATGGGGAGCCTTTAATTGAGCTATGTGTAGAAAGAGGTTTGGTAATAAGTAATACATATTTTATAAAATAGAGGATAAATAAATATACAAGGTATGATATAGCACGTAATGAAAGTAGTTAGATTATGTATTGGTGGATAAAAGGTTGATGGGTAGGCTCCAGGATGTACACATTTATAGAGGGGCAACTGATATATCGGATCATTACCTAGTTGTAGCTACAGTTAGAGTAAGAGGTAGATGGGATAAGAGGAAAATGGCAACAACAAGTAAGAGGGAGGTGAAAGTGTATAAACTAAGGGAGGAGGAAGTTCGAGTGAAATATAAGCAGCTATTGGCAGAATGGTGGGCTAGTGCAGGTATGAGTAGTGGGGGTGTTGAAGAGGATTGGAATAGTTTTAAAAATGCAGTATTAGAATGTGGGGCAGAAGTTTGTGGTTATAGGAGGGTGGGTGCAGGAGGAAAGAGGAGTGATTGGTGGAGTGATGAAATAAAGGTTGTGATAAAAGAGAAAAAGGTAGCTTATGAGAGGTTTTTACAAAGCATAAGTGTTATAAGAAGAGTACAGTATATGGAGAGTAAAAGAAAGGTGAAGAGAGTGGTGAGAGAGTGCAAAAAGAGAGCAGATGATAGTGGGAGAGGCACTGTCAAGAAATTTTAATGAAAATAAGAAAAAATTTTGGAGTGAGTTAAACAGGTTAAGAAAGCCTAGGGAACAAATGGATTTGTCATTTAAAAACAGAGTAGGAGAGTTAGTAGATGGGGAGATGGAGGTATTGGGTAGATGGCGAGAATATTTTGAGGAACTTTTAAATGTCGACGAAGAAAGGGAGGTGGTAATTTCATGCACTGGCCAGGGAGGTATGCCATCTTTTAAGAGTGAAGAAGAGCAGGATGTGAGTGTGGGGGAGGTGCGTCAGACATTACGTAGAATGAAAGTTGGTAAAGCAGCTGGAACTGACGGAATCATGACACTAATGTTAAAAGCAGGGGGGGGGGGGCACGTAGTGTTGGAGTGGTTGGTATTTTTGTTTAATAAATGTATGAAAGAGGGGAAGGTACCTAGCGATTGGCGGAGAGCGTGTATAGTCCCTTTATATAAAGGGAAGGGAGACAAAAGAGATTGTAAAAATTATAGAGGAATAAGTTTACTGAGTATACCAGGAAAAGTGTACAGTAGGGTTATTATTGAAAGAATTAGAGGTAAGACAGAATGTAGGATTGTGGATGAGTAAGGTTTTAGAGTGGGTAGGGGATGCGTAGATCGTGTTTACATTGAAGCATATATGGGAGCAGTATTTAGATAAAGGTAGGGAAGTTTTTATTGCATTTATGGATTCATAAAAGGCATATGATAAAGTGGATAGGGAAGCAATGTGGCAGATGTTGCAAGTATATGGAATAGGTGGTAAGTTACTAAATGCTGTAAAGAGTTTTTATGAGGATAGTGAGGCTCAGGTTAGGGTGTGTAGAAGAGAAGGAGACTACTTCCCGGTAAAAATAGGTCTTAGACAGGAATGTGTAATGTCACCATGGTTATTTAATATATTTATAGATGGGGTTGTAAAAGAAGAAAATGCTAGGGTGTTCGGGAGAGGGGTGGGATTAAATTATGGGGAATTAAATACAAAATAGGAAGTGACACAGATACTTTTGGCTAATGATACTGTGCTTATGGGAGATTCTAAAGAAAAATTGCAAAGGTTAGTGGACGAATTTGGGAGTATGGGTAAAGGTAGAAAGTTGAAAGTGAACATAGAAAAGAGTAAGGTGATGAGAGTATCAAATGATTTAGATAAAGAAAAATTGGATATCAGATTGGGGAGGAGGAGTATGGAAGAAGTGAATGTTTTCAGATATTTGGGAGTTGACGTGTCAGCGGATGGATTTATGAAGGATGAGGTTAATCATAGAATTGATGAAGAAAAAAAGGTGAGTGGTGCATTGAGGTATATGTGGAGACAAAAAATGTTATCTATGGAGGCAAAGAAAGGAATGTATGAAAGTATAGTAGTGCCAACACTCTTATATGGGTGCGAAGCTTGGGTTGTAAAGGCTGCAGGGAGGAGGCGGTTGGAAGCGGTAGAGATGTCCTGTCTAAGGGCAATGTGTGGTGTAAATATTATGCAGAAAATTCGGAGTGTGGAAATTAGGAGAAGGTGTGGAGTAAATAAAAGTATTAGTCAGAGGGCTGAAGAGGGTTTGTTGAGGTGGTTTGGTCATTTAGAGAGAATGGATCAAAGTAGAATGATATGGAGAGTGTATAAATCTGTAGGGGAAGGAAGGTGGGGTAGGGGTTGTCCTTGAAAAGGTTGGAGGGAAGGGGTAAAGGAGGTGTTGTGGGTGAGGGGTTTGGACTTCCAGCAAGTGTGCATGAGCGTGTTAGGAGTGATTGGAGACAAATGGTATTTGGGACATGACGAGCTGTTGGAGTGTGAGCAGGGTAATATTTAGTGAAGGGATTTAGGGAAACCAGTTATTTTATATAACCGGACTTGAGTCCTGGAAACAGGAAGTACAATGCCTGCACTCTAAAGAAGGGGTTCAGGATATTGGCAGTTTGGAGGGATATACAGTGGAAATCCGAGTTTCGTGATTAATCCGTTCCAGAGAGCCTGCCGAAAGTCGAAATTCACGAAACTCGAAACCATTTTCCCTATAAGAAATAATGGAAATAAAATTAATCCGTTCCAGACACCCAAAAATATTAAAATAAAATATTTTTTTTCAAATTAAATAAAAATTTACATACTGAAAACAATCAGAAATCAAGTACATGCATATAAAAAATAATGATAACATTACACTTACCTTTACCGAAGACTTCTGGGTGGATGGAAGATGGGAGGAGGGGATAGGAGGAAGGTGTACACTATTGTTTGGAAGGAGAATCTCCTTCCATTAGGACTTCAGGTAGCAAGTCCTCCTCTGGGGTTACTTCCCTTCTTCTTTTAATGCCACTGGGAACAACTTGAGAGTCACTGGACCCCTGTCGCACAAAATATCTGTCAAGAGAGGTCTGTTTCTGGCATTTCTTTATGATTTGCCTGAAGTGGGACAAGGTTTTGTCACTGAACATGTTGCAGATATGGCTTGTTTCAGCTTGGTCAGGGTGATACTTTTCAGCAAAACTTTGCAACTCATTCCACTTTGAACGCATGTCCTTAATCACCGAAGAAGGCACCTCCTTCACTCTTTTCCTCCTCCTCTGAAGCAAGTTCCTCAGCTATGGTCTGATGCTGTTCCAGTTGAAGCTCTTGCAGTTCGTCAGTGGTTAGCTCTTCCCTGTGGTCCTCCACCAACTCTTCCACATCCCTGTCACTCACCTCCAACCCCATGGACTTGCCCAATGCCACAACACCTTCCACAACAGGCAGAGGGTCGGCAGGGTCAGGGTCTGCCTCAAACCCTTCAAAATCCCTCTGGATCGTGTTCTTCGCTTTCTTTACCAAAGGGCTTGCACTAGCTTTCCTTGGGCCCATGGTGACTTATTTAGCAGTTGCAATCACAAAAAACAATGGATTATTACATATGAACCTGCGGGGTGATGGTCACGTGTTGGTAAACAATGGCACACTGAGCATGAATGGCATGGGAGACTGGCTTTGTGTGCGCTGTGACAGGCGGACGGGTACCGGACGGTCTCTGAATCACGAGTCTAATCAAGAAACTCGAGGCCAAAGTTTGCCGAAAGTCGAATTTCACAAAAGTCGATGCTGCCGAAACTCGAATTTCACGAAAGTCGATGCTGCCGAAACTCGAGGGTCCACTGCATTGTGTATTTTTATACGTATATACTTCTAAACTGTTGTATTCTGGGCACCTCTGCAAAAACAGTGATTATGTGTGAGTGAGGTGAAAGTGTTGAATGATGAAAGTATTTTCTTTTTGGGGATTTTCTTTCTTTTTGGGTCACCCTGCCTCGGTGGGAGATGGCCGACTTGTTGAAAAAAAAAAAAAAAATTCAGCCACACATTAGTTAGAACTTGCAGCCTTACAACACTGTGTATGCCACTACGCTTCTTAAATCTATCAAACCATCCTTTGCTGGCCCTAAATTCACAAACTGCAGCACTTGTTCCAGGTATTTTCTTTACAAGATCCTCGTGCAACTGCCTTGCCTTCTCACAAATAATCGACTCCACAACACACTCCCACTAATTCTTTTTCCTTAACCCTTTCAGGGTCCAAGGCCCAAATCTGGAGTCACGCACCAGTGTCCAAGAATTTTCAAAAAAAAAATTTGTTATTTTTTCTTATGAAATTGTAGAGAATCTTTTTGTGAAGGTAATAAAACAAAAAGTACGAAATTTGGTGGAAAATTGACGAAATTATGCTCTCGCGAATTTTGATGTGTCAGCGATATTTACGAATCGGCGATTTTGCCGACTTTGACTCCCATTTTAGGCCAATTACATTATTCCAATCAACCAAATTCTTAGCTATTTCACTAGTATTACTTCTATTCTATCGATTGAGCACAAGAAATCGCCAAGTCAACTGTTTCAACTACAAAATAAAGTGATCGGAAATTGTTAATTTGGCCAATTTAACACAAAGTTCAAAATATTCCAATTTCAAAATAGGGTCCAGAATAAACAATGTAGGCATTCCTGGCACTAAACTAACAATTCCTCTGTTCATTAGTTATGTTTTGAGGCTTTACAAATAAATTCTATTTTGATTTTTTATTCACATAATGAATTTTTATTCACACCAAAAAATAGAAGATTTACTGTTATGCAATACTGTAATAATTGTAAAAATATCTTCACCATATTTGTGAATGTATATTAGACCCACCAGCTGACGTGTATTAGACGTGTGAGGTCGTTTGTTTACTCTTGAATATCGGCAAAAATTTAACATTTCCGCTACTTTGAGCTCAGTTTCAAGCCATTTCCAGTGCTAAAACCAATCAAAATCATCTCTATTTCTGTAATATGTCTTCCATTCTATCAAATGAGACCAAGAAATCGCAAATACAACTATAAAAAACATACGAAAAAACACTGCAAAGTTGCTGTTTTAATCGAAAAATCATGATTTCAGTTTTTTTCTCTCATTATACACAGTGTGCTGCAGGATCTGTTTTATGTGGTGCACACATACCACATAGATGTATTCTCTCATATCTAGGTCCAAATGTACCACTCACAGTTTATCAGAGTGAGCTGAGCTCATGGCGTAGATCTACGGTTTGGACACTCACCGTAAAGCCGTAGATATACGGGACGGACCCTGAAAGGGCTAATCCACAATAATAATAAGTTTTCCATCTCTTCCATTATTGGTGGCAGTTGTTCAGTTAGGAAAATTACTCCTTTTGCAACATTAGCTTCCTTGATTTGTTCTTTCTTTGCCAGGATGGATGTAATTGTTGATTTATTCTTGCTGTACTTCCTGGCAAGTTCCAGCACCCTCATACCACTTCACGCTTAACCCTTAAACTGTCCAAGCAGATCTATGTTCACATGTGTAGTGCTCCAAAAGTAGATCTATGTTTTTTTACGCATTTTCAAATGTAAAAAAAAAAATCTACTTTTTTTACATACTTTCAAATGTTGAAAAAACATAGATCTACGTTTGGACAGTTTAAGGGTTAAATTCCATGGTGTTTCTCACTTTCTTTACCAAAGGAACTTTCTTTGGAGCCATGGTTACTTATTTCACAGGCACACTGCAAAAATAACACAAACTACAATGGGAAGTAAACGAAATGTTTGGATGTATTAGCAGAAGCTTCTCAGCCACCGAGAGAGACAGCCAAACTGATGCGCAGGCAGCCCCAGCAGGCGGACAGATGCATCCCAAACAGCCAATCACTGAATTAACGGCTGATAACTGGGCACCAAAAAAAGGGTCAATCACCAAGTTGGCCGATAACAGAGGCGGCTGATAATCGGGGGTCCATTGTATTTAGTACACCTTGTTCACCATGCAGTGTGGACGAAAAGGCTGCCCTCCCAGACTGACTGAAAGAACTTTATAGCCTATTGATTGTTCCAACAGTGGTAATTACGAAACTGATGATGAGTTCTTTGGTTTTGAACATATTACGAACAAAAGTGCCATTCAAGGTGCTGGAAATGTCACTGAGAGATGATAATTAAATACCCTCTTGTGTTAAGTTTGGTGATCACTTCCTAATAACACTTCCTGCTACAGATATGAAGAAATGGTATCAGAGGAGCAAAGTGCAGACACACACATTTTATGTAGAGATGTGTAAAACACTGCTGTGTATAGAGAAGTGTTTCGAGGACTTCCACAGACTGTAACAGCACTAGAAACATGTCTAGTGCTTGTTTATACGGTATGTCTATAAATGTTAAAACAGTAATAATACGAAACATATAGTGTGTTGTTGTGTAAACATGTTTTGTAAACAATGTACTGATGACATTAATGTGGGTATTGTACTGCATGCAACATGTACATGATATGGGTCTCATGGGCCATGTAAGTCACTGGAAAATGTATGTGGGTATTGTGCTGCATACAGCATGTACATATGGGTCTCATGGGCCACGTAAGCCACTGGAAAATGTAAAGGATTAGAAAATCCCAGAAACAAGCACAAAATAATACAGTGGAGCAGTAACGGTCAGTGAATAACACAGTGATTCATGCAGCAGTGAATCAGTAATGGTCGGTTAGTCATTACTACTGACACTACTGGTAATTGATACTACTGACAGCTCAGCGACGCTAATGTGTGGCGTCCCGACATACAGCTAATACAAACTAGAGGGGACAGGTGTACTGCTCTGGGCTGATTCTATACAATGTCAAAGTACACAACAGTTGAACATTATAACATACATGTAGTATTGGAATGAATGTTAATGGAATGTAACTTATTGTAATGCATTACAAGGTATGATGTAGCACAATTCATAGAATGAGGCTCAACGATGGGAATATACAGTGGACCCTCGTTTTTCGTAAATCCTTTCCAGAGAGCGCGACTATTATTGAAATTGACGATTTGCGAATCTATTTTCTCCATAAGAAATACGTAATGTAAATCCAATTAATTCGTTCCAGACACCCAGAAGTGTAAACAGCAATTTTTTTTTTTTACCTTAAAGATAGATTTACTTGCACAAAAGAATGAACATTCAACATGACAGTTACTTTTATTGAAGGCTGTTGTTGATGAATGGAAGACAGGGAGGAAGAGAGAGGTTATTGTTTGGAAGGGGAATCCCCCTCCTTAAGGACTCCAGGTCACTTCAGGGGACACGTCCCTAGCTTAAATATAGATTTACATGAAGAAAAGAATGCCAAATGTAAAGCACTAATAAAATGTATAAATGAGCATTTAACATCACACTTAACTTTTATTGAAGACTTTTGTTGGTGTATGGCAGACAGGGCAGATTGAGGGAAGGCGAGTTTATTGTTGGAGAATATGACACTAATATCAACTCTACGGCTTATTTATCTATCACAGTTCAACTTGCATGACATAATAAACAATATTAATAACATAGAAACATGGAATATACTCTTCAATGAAAAAAATAAGTCGTCATGTATGTCACGAGAGGTGTTGTGTTGTTGTTGGGTGTATAAGGGCCACTGAGAGTAAGCTGTCCATTATGGTGGTGAAGCAGCAGCTGAGGCGGCGGTGTTTTCTGTAGCCCTATGTAACTCCAACAACATTGGAGGAGTTGGTAGAATCGCTGAATCACTGAAGAAGGCACCCTCTACCACCCTCTACCACAATCACAACTGCTAGCACCCTCTACCACCATCACTACCACCCTCTACCACTATCACAACTGCTAGCACCCTCTACCACCATCATTACCACCCTCTACCACTATCACAACTGCTACCCCTCTACCACCACCACCTTAGTATTTTTCTACAAACTTTTTCTTAAATTATGTGTGTTTCTCACATTCTTAACCAAAGGACTGGAACTAGAAGCTTTCTTTGGAACCATGGTGAGTTATTTAGCAGTTGCAAGCACTAAAATGAATGGAATAACATGAAATGTAACGCATGAACTCGTGGGATCATCCTCACTCACTAATAAACAATGGCACACTGGCTGGGAATGGAGTGTGAGGCAGCTCAGGGCTGTGTGCACACGTCCCAGACAAACGACTATTTGCGAGTCAAATGACGATTTGCGGGTCAGTGTTTTGACGAAAATAGCGTTAGGATTTTTTAAAATTACGACTTTCGAGCCTTATGATAATCAAGGGTCCATTGTACAATAAAAGTGATAAAAAATTGATCGGTTAATCTGTATTCATGTGATCTACAGATTCTGAGGAAGGATATATACAAAGAAAGAAGTGTTTAACAGAAAAGGCAGACTTGGTGCACTCAGATCTAGACTGTTAAATCTTAGAATTCGGAGAGAACTTGAACACACACAAAATTCTTGAATATTAATAAGTTGATATTGTGGCAGACAACAGAAATACATTTGAAACTATTTTAATTGTCTATACAGGTTATTTACATTTAACCCCAACTCTGCTAGGGTGAGATTTACATATGCAGAATGGGTATCATCTCTGGGAGGATCAAACTGTTGCACTGGCTAACTCATGCTGTGGTTGAGGCAGATCTGAATTGGTATTTACAAATGATACTTGAGGAGTTCTCAATACTTGTCGTGTACATAGGGAATAACGACATTCAGGGTGATTATTTGACTGAGTATTAGAGGTAGAGGGTACAGAGTCAGGAGGATTGTCAGAGTCTGTCACATTAGTCTGGGTAGGAACATCATTATCATCGCCTACTAACTTCATATGATCTAAATGTGATTCTTTATATTGACCAGTACTAATTTCTCTGACCTTATACTTATTGCCATTGATATGTTCAACTACTCAATAAGGACCAACAAACTTCTGATCAAGCTCAGGCATTACAGACGTTTTATTAAAGTTAGCATAACTCTCGAACCTACTTTAATTTTGGTCGGCTTTGCTCGAGTATTAGTGACTCTTGTATATGCTGCTGTTGATTTATGAAGTGTTTCACGGATTCTTCTAAAAACACTTTGGGCTAAGCTGGTACAAGTTGCTATGAAATCATCAGCGTTGTAATTTGGTTTCGGGCTAGAATATAACAACTCATGAGGAAAACGCTTATCTACACTGTCAGCTATAGAAACATTGTAAGCAGAATTTATGGCACACTGCACATCAGGTATAATTTCATCCCAAGTTTCACTATTGGGATTCATAGTGGCTCTCAAGACATCAAGTAGTTTCTTATTGGTTCGTTCCTCTAATCCATTACTGGCAGGATGGTGAGGGACAATGGTAGATTTAGACATCTTGTACAAGGTACACAAATTTTCAAGAATCTCATTTCAAAATTCACCTCCATTATCGGTTACTGGGGACTTAGGAGTCGTATGCCTGCAGATTATGCATTCTTTAAATGCTTTGGCTACTGTCTTGGCATTCTATCTGCAATAGGAACTAACTCACAATATCTGGTGAAATGATCTACCATAACACACACATGTTTGTTGCCCTGGAGGGAACATTGGAAATTAGTTAACAGATCTAGTGCAACTCTTTCCCATGGTTCGATAGTAGTTAGATACACCTGGATTGGATTAGGACCATTAACATTACCTTTGTGTTTTATGCAGACACTACATTTCTTAACATACTCAGAAACATCAGTTGCCATATGAGGCCAAAAGTATTTCAGTCTTGCTTGTTTTACTGAATGATCCATACCAGGGTGTGCAACTCATGGTACATCGTGAACTAGCTGTAAGGCTACATTCACTAGTGACTGTGGAATTACTAACTGGTATACCCTTCTGCTTGGAGTACCCAGCTCGGCTGTGCGATACAGTAATTCTTGGTTCATGACAAAGTCACTGATGGGTGCTGGTGGCTTCACAGTTAGAATAAGATCTTCCTGGAGCAGGAATTGAATCACACCAGACCACATGGGATCCGTTCTTTGAGCATTCTTTATGTCCTCTGCACTAAATGGAGGGTCTGCAGTTATGATACTGACATATTGTGATAAAGCATCTGTGACTACATTTGACTTGCCAGGTAAGTGTTCAAAGGTAGGATTGAACTCTGGGATAGTCAAGGTCCATCTGGCTAACCTTCCAGTAGGTTTATCATGTGGGAGTTCGACACGTGGATTAGGTAAGAAATACTCACGTAGGCTGGTTGTACGTATAATTACAGATAATGTGTGTAACGCCCTTGCAGCCGTGGCCTGCCTCCTTGCTCACACTCCTAACACTCACACTGTTGTCGGAAGAAATGCGCTCACTCGGGGAACTCCCATAATTGGATTTTATCGTTGGCGCTCACCTTCAATCTCTTGATCAATTATGTGAGCCAAAACAGTAGTAGGACCCGGTACAAGGATGCAAACAACCACAGGTAGATGAGGTGGGTGTCTGGTGGTGGTGTGAGTAGAGTGGATGGGTGGTGGTGGTAGTGACGCTCGCTGGCGCTCACTGGCGCGCACTCCACTCACTACCCACGAAGGTGGCTTGATAAGCCACTCTATGCCACAGGAATGGTGAAAACCACTCTTAGCATCCAACAGGGAGCACAAAGCGATATAGACAATACTTCAGAGGAACTTGGCTTACTTCTTACTGCGTGGCTTACTTCTCTCTCTCAGCTGGGTTAGAAGCTGGGTTGGCTGACTGGCTTACCCCACAAGAATGGCTGACTGGAAGACGTGTAACGATGCACAAAGCACGGAGGAGCAGTTGGATGACAGGAGACAGGCTGGATGATAGGCTGACTGGCGTTCACTTCCACAGTCTGGCTTACTGACTGGCTTAATTGCAAAATCCGGGTCAACCCCTAGGAGATTGAAGCAATTAGCACACGAACTAAGCCAGGAAGCTTGAAACGGCTGCAACAGGCTCGCAGGCTGGAGGTGGTGAGTGAGGGTAGTGGCTGGTGGGTGACGGTTCACCTTTGACCCTGCCGCTTCACAAACAGCCTTCTAACGTCTTGAATTACCCTTAAAAACGTAAATCCACGCTCCACACCGCTGTCACCATTTATCATGTGGGAGTTCGACACGTGGATTAGGTAAGAAATACTCACGTAGGCTGGTAGTGCATATAATTACAGATAAGGTGGGTTGCGCCCTTACAGCCGTGGCCTGCCTCCTTGCTCACACTCCTAACACTGACTGACTGGCTGGCCGCCCACGTACCCATAGAGGGTCTTTGAATAATGCCAGGTCAGCGCAATATGAGTTCAGATAGTGACTCAGGCAGAGACGGTTGGTCGTTGAGTCAACGGTACACTGGTTACTGGTAACTGGTTACTACTACTGAGAGGTTGTTTGTTCTGGAATAAAGGTATCAGTGGAGTATGGTCTTTCAAGACACGAACAGAGTACTGATAAATAATGTCTCAGAAGTGCTTTAACCCTTTGGGGGTTTCGGATGTACTAGTACGTCTTACAACCCAGGGTTTTTGACGTACTAGTACGCCTAAATTCTAGCGCCCTCAAATCTAGTGAGAGAAAGCTGGTAGGCCTACATATGTAAGAATGGGTCTATGTGGTCAGTGTGCGCAGTATAAAAAAAAATCCTGCAGTGCACAGTGCGTAATGAGAAAAAAAAAACTGACCGTGTTTTTTGATTAAAACAGCAACTTTGCACTGTATTTTCATATGGTATTTATTGTTGTATTCTAGTTTTCTTGGTCTCATTTTATAGAATGGAAGACATATTACAGAAATTGAGATGATTTTGACTGGTTTTACAATGAAAAGTACTTAGAAATTGAGCTCAAAGTAGCAGAAATGTTCGATTTTTACCAAAGTTCAAAAGTAAACAAATCATGCCAAGCATCCAATACACATCAACTGGTGAGTCTAATATTCTTTCACAAGTGCGCTGATATTATTTATACCATTTCTACACTAATGCAGTAGTCTGCATAACAGTAAATCTTATTTTTTTGTGAGAATAAAAATTCAAAGTGGAAAGCCAAAGAAATATAAGAGGGGCCTGAGGATGTGACTAACAAACAGAGAACTTGTTATTTTAGTGCTAGGAATGTCTTGTTTATTCTGGACCCTATTCGGAAATTTGCATCTTTTGAAATTTGTGTGAAATTGGCAAAATTGCTAAATTCTGACCACTTTATTGGATAGTTGAAATCGGTAAATGGGTGGTTTCTTGTACTCATTCGATAGAAAAAAAATGGAGTTCTAGCGAAATAGTTATGATTTTTGTCAACTAGTATACTGGAATTGGCCGAAAATAGGGCTCAAAGTGAGCAAAATCGCCGATGCGTAAACATCGTTGAGACCGCTAACTTCGCAAGAGCACAATTCCGTAAGCTTTCCATCAAATTTCATACTTTTGGTGTCATTATGATCGGGAAAAGATTCTCTATCTTTTCATAAGAAAAATTTTTTTTTTTTTTTTAAATTTGGCCTACCCTGAGAACAAGTCTCTGAGAGGACCTGTCGACCCCCAAAGGGTTAAAGACCATACTATTGCTAAAACTTCTTTCTCACTTACTGTATAATTACGTTCAGCCTTCGTAAGGACTTGGCTAGCAAATGCAACTGTGTTGTACTTGCCATCAGTCTTCTGAGCTAGTACAGCAACTATGCCAGTTGAACTAGCATCAGTTGTCAGATAGAAGGGCTTAGAAAAATCTGGAAATTTCAAAATTGGCACAGAGAGTACATTGTCTTTGAGAGTTTGCAATGCTCTTTCTTGATGGAAGATCCAAACGAGAAGAGCGTTTTTCTTAAGCAGCTTGGTGAGAGGAGCTGCTATAGAAGAAAAATTGGCACTGAACAATCTATAAAAACCTCTTAAGCCCACAAAGGATCTTATGGCATCAGCAGTTTTGGGAGGTGGAAAATTTAGTACTGCAGTTACTTTACTTTGGTCAGTCATAACCCCTCTAGGAGTGACTGCATGACCAAGAAACTTAATTTCTGATCTGAAAAATTGACATTGAGACAGTTTGATCTTTAAATTGGCTTCTTCAAGCTTACCAATTACTACATCGTATTTTCAAGTGCGTATCCACGTCTTCAGACATAACGATTACGTCATCTAAGTGCACCATAAGTGCGTTATCTATGAGACCTCTAAAGATAATCATGAGCCTCAAGAATGTGATAGGTGAAGATCGTAACCCGAAGGCCACACGGAGGAAGTGATAATGACCTGTAGGAGTGGACAATGCAATTATCTCTTGGCTGTCCTCTTGAAGAGGGACTTGCCAAAACCCTTGTAACAAGTCCAGGGTCGAAAAGACTTTATCTCCGATGTTACGTAAAAGGTCATCAAGTATAGGAAGTGGGAAGCGATCTTTAATAGTTTTCGCATTTACCTTCCTAAAGTCCATCACTGGGCGCCAAGTACCGTCCTCCTTAGGTACTAGAATCAAGGGCGCATTCCAGGGTGAATTGCTAGGTGCAATAACTCCATCATCAAGCATCTGATTGATCAATTCTTCTGCGACAGCAACTTGTGAATGAGGCATTCTGTACACAGGTATATAAATAGGTCTGGTACCAGGTTCAAGTGGGATACGATGGGACAATTAGTTTTTTATACCCATCTTCTTACGACGTTTGTTCAACAGACTCGACAAATGCTTGACCTCGTCTGGGAAGTCAGTGGGAGCTAAGTCTTTCTCCTCTACTGACGGAATGGATTGATCCAGTGGAGTGGATGAAGTCTCGGTAACTGATACTACTGGTAACTGATACTATTGAGACAGTGGTTAGTAGTGGTTAGTTGCCTTGTATGGTGAGACCGGTGGTTAGTAGTGGTTAGTTGCCTTGTATGGTGAGAACAGTGGTTAGTAGTGGTTAGTTTCCTTGTATGGTGAGACTGGTGGTTAGTAGTGGTTAGTTGCTTTGTATGGTGAGACCAGTGGTTAGTAGTGGTTAGTTGCCTTGTATGGTGAGACCAATGGTTAGTAGTGGTTAGTTGCCTTGTATGGTGAGACCGGTGGTTAGTAGTGGTTAGTTGCCTTGTATGGTGAGACCAGTGGTTAGTTGCCGTGTATGGTGAGACCAATGGTTAGTAGTGGTGAGTTGCCTTGTATGGTGAGACTGGTGGTTAGTAGTGGTTAGTTGCCTTGTATGGTGAGACCGGTGGCTAGTAGTGGTTAGTTGCCTTGTATGGTGAGACAGGTGGTGAGTTGCCTTGTATGGCGAGACTGGTGGTTAGTAGTGGTTAGTTGTCTTGTATGGTAGACTAGCCTATGTGGCCTCAGCAGATAACCTTGAAATAGACCACAAGGTGGTCTGCTATCTCTCTTTCCCATGTGTTCTCTCACACACACACACTCAGAGAGAGAGAGAGGGAGAGGGGGGGAGAGAGAGAGGGAGAGGGGAGAGAGAGAGAGGGAGAGGGGAGAGAGAGAGAGGGAGAGGGAGAGGGGAGAGAGAGAGAGGGAGAGGGGGAGAGAGAGAGAGACAGGGAGAGGGGGGGGAGCTGGCTGGCTGGCTTCATGGTCACTCTGAGGCTGACATCAGGCTGACCCAGACCAACACACTATCCTTCTTACTCCCTTTAAGACTGGTTTTCCATACACCAACGGAATCTTTCCCTTCCCTATTTGCCTGCCAGTCAGTCTACCTGTCAGCCTGTTTGTCAGCCTGCCTGTCAGCCTGCCCGTCATAAGTGAGTAAATGTTTTATTTTTCTTGACCCTCTGAAAATGTGACTTTGTGATGATTACTTAAAGTAAATCTTTTATCTTTTTTCTTCCTCACTATCCCCCATCATTATTTCCTTAAATAGAATATTAATATATTCCTGTGGATTCCTTTGATCTAGTTCTGGTCTTTTAAGAAGCATGCAAACAGAAAAGGCACCTGAAGAATGCATATAGAAATAGCTATTTCTTTCAATGTTACCAGAATAATAATTATAATATAATAAAAATAATAATGAATAAGACGCATGTTCGCTACTTCTGGATCCTACTTACTGAAACATTTCACCTGCATGTCAGGCTTTTCAATCGAATATAGAGGCGACTTATATACTGGAAACAATGACAGTAACGGAAACAAAGGTTTTTCACTCCCTTAGCCTTCAAGAATTCATAGGAGACACTTGTCCTGTCTTCTGAGGAATATTATAACAAGAACTACTTCTTCTTCAGATAGCTGAAGTCTAAGGGACTGAACACCTTCAATTAAGACTTTGGAAATTAACATTTTCTATCAACTCTTCAAGGCTAATGGAGTGAATAACTTTATTCAAGACTAAGGAACTGAACACTTTGTCAACTCTCCAAAACTAAGGGGCCGTTCCCCTCAAGGAAGGTTCCTTGACGCTGGTAAGTGGCTCTTGATCTAAGGAATTGGATCTGTGTTCCGGTTCCCTGAATTGAGCCTGAATACCTTCCATCCCCCCACATGCGCTGTATAATCCTATGGGTTTAGTGCTCCCCCATGATTATAATAATAATAAGGGGTTGTTAATTATATAGATGACCTGTGTAAGATTACCAGTATTATTAGAAGCAAAGGCGATCTTGTACTGGAGCCAGAGGAGATGCAGCAGTTGGAAACTGCGTCACAAAGGGAATAGTGATAAAGATTGGTAAAAAAAATTCGTAAATAACTTCTTATTAAACAGATAAATAAATTAATGTGTCCTAGATGGCTCACAATGTGAAAATTCGTTAAACGGAAACGTATTTAACCCTTTCAGGGTCGAGAAGCCCTTTCCTAAACTTCTCAGGGTCGAAAATTTTTTGAAAAAAAAAAAATTTTTTTCTTATGAAAATATAGAGAATCTTTTCCTGATCATAATGACACCAAAAGTATGAAATTTGATGAAAAACTTACAGAATTATGCTCTCGCGAAGTCAGCGGTCTCGACAATGTTTACTCATCGGCGATTTCGCCCACTTTGAGCCCTATTTTCGGCCAATTCCAGTGTACTAGTCAACAAAAATCATAACTATTTTGCTAGAACTCCGTTTTTTCTATCGAATGAGTACAAGAAACCACCCATTTACCGATTTCAACTATCCAGTAAAGTGGTCAGAAATTAGCAATTTTGCCAATTTCACACAAATTTTAAAAGGTGCCAATTTCCAAATAGGGTCCAGAATAAACAAGACAGACATTCCTGGCACTAAAATAATATTTCCTCTGTTCATTAGTCACGTCCCCATGCCCCTCTTGCATTTCTTTTGTTTTCCACTCTGAATTTTTATTCTCACAAAAATAGATTTACTGTTATGCAGACTACTGCATTAGTGTAGAAATTGTATAAATAATATCAGCTCACTTGTGAAAGAATATTAGACTTGCCAGTTGATATGTATTGGACGTGTGGCATGATATGTTTACTTTTGAACTTTGGCAAAAATCGAGCATTTCTGCTTCTTTGAGCTCAATTTCAAGGTACTTTTCATTGTGAAACCAATCAAAATAATCTAAATTTCTGTAATATGTCTTCCATTCTATAAAATGAGACCAGGAAAACTAGAATACAACCATAAATACCATACGAAAATACAGTGCAAAGTCGCTGTTTTAAACCAAACACACGGTCAAAGTTCTTTTTTCTCATTACGCACTGTGTGCTGCAGAATTTTTTTATACTGTGCACACTGACCACACAGACCCATTCTTTCATATGTAGGCCTACCAGCTTTCTCTCACTAGATTTGAAGGCGCTAGAATTTATGCGTACAAGTACAGTGGACCCCTGGTATATGATATTAATCCGTTCCTGAGAGCTTATCGTATGCCAAAATTATCGGAAGGCGAATTAATTTTCCCCATAAGAAATAATGGAAATCAAATTAATCCGTGCAAGACACCCAAAAGTACTATGAAAAAAAAAGTTTTACCACATGAAATATTAAGTTTAATGCACACAAACTGAAGAAGACATGCACAGTTAGTAGTACGTACTCTACTAACAATAGAATGCATGACACTTACCTTTAATGAAGATCTGGTGATGATTGATGGGATGGGAGGAGAGGAGAGTGTCGAAGTTGTTAATGTTTAGAAGGGGAATCCCCTTCCATTAGGACTTGAGGTAGCAAGACCTTTTCCGGGGTTACTTCCCTCCTCCTTTTAATGCCACTAGGACCAGCTTGAGAGTCACTGGACCTCTGTCGCACAACAAATCTGTCCATAGAGCTCTGTACCTCCCGTTCCTTTAAGATCTGTCTAAAATGGGCCACAACATTGTCATTGTAATAGTCACCAGCACAGCTTGCAATAGCTGTGTTAGGGTGATTTTCATCCATAAAGGTTTGCAGTTCAACCCACTTTGCACACATTTCCTTAATCTTTGAAGTAGGCACAATGGATTCCACAACTGCATAGGCTTCTCAGGGTTAGCCCCAAACCCTTCAAAATCTTTCTTAATTTCCATACTAATTCTCACCCTTTTTACCACAGAATTGGCACTAGAAGCTTTCTTGGGGGCCCATGGTGACTTATTTTGCAGAAACAAGCACCAAAAACAGTGATAATATGGATAATATGGAATGTACTGAATGTATCCTTAGTTGTGCGCACACTGGCTGGCTTGTAAACACTGGCACACACAGGGCAGTTCAGGCCCTAACCAGAGGGGGAGCAGGACGGCTATATATAGGCAGGAAGAGGTGGTGGTAGTAGTAGTAGTAGTACAGGAATTGTATAATACTGACAAGATGAAATTAAGACACATGCACAACACCCGGGCATCCCCATCATAGACGCTTCGCCATACAGCCAGCCACTGGATGGCGAAACGTCCACAACGAAGACAACCAGACGCCGCACATGTGTCTTAATTTCATCAGTAGTTGTAGTAGTAGTAGTAGAAGAAGAAGAGGTAGTAGTAGTGGTAGTGGTAGAAGTGGAAAATAAGGAAGACGAGCCAGTCAAATACACAGGAAGGAGAGCACTGCAAGAGAGCTAGATGCCCACAGAGGGAGAGCAAGCGCACAGAGGTGCGTGAAAGGGGAAGTGGTGAAATAAATGAAGGAACAGAAACACGAGACAGGAGAGAGAAAGACAACAGAGGAGAAAAGGAAAGAGGAAAGGGGAAGAGGAAGAAAAAAATGAGGATTCAGGTTAAGTCACGGGTGTTCTGAAGTTTGGAGCATTTTACAATGTAGTGGGAGAGGAAGGCATCTACAGAGACGAAGCCAGGGCTAAGGTTCATACAAGGAAAGTTGTGTATTAGAGAGGATTCAACTAGACGGCGACTGTTCGAGTTGGAAGTAGGGAAGACAGTTTTAGCAGAAGACCAGTCAATAGGATGGCTATGATCTCTGACGTGACAGAAAAGAGCATTGTTAGTGTCGGCAAGCCTAACACTATTTTTGTGCTCCCTAAGTCTGTCAGAGAGAGATCGACCAGTTTCTCCAAAGTATTGATTAATAATCTTGCCCCTTCCATTAAGTTTAAAGCTGAATGGGAATCTAATTCCTTGCTTCCTTTCCTTGATGTCCATGTCCACCGCTCAGTTACAGGTTTTTCCTTTTCCGTTTACCGTAAACCTATGCACAGTGGCATGTACATTCACTACTTTTCCTATCATGCTTCCCCTGTCAAGAAAAGTGTCCTTATCTCCCTCTTTCTCCGTGCCCTCCGCATCTGTGATCCTCAGTTCCTTCCAGCAGAAATTTCCACTCTTCATAATTTGTTCTCCCATCTTGGCTACCCTTCCCATTTCATAGACTCTGCCCTCTCACGTGCTAAACGCAATTTCTTCTCTCCCAAACTCTCTACCCATGGGAACTCTTCTATCCTCTGCCTTCCCTACATTTCCGGTCTTTCTAATCTCAACAATTCTCTCCGTCCCTTAGACATCAAGCTTACCTTCCGCCAGACTAACACTCTTCGCACTAATCTCGTTCATACCTCTCCTCCCTCTACAGATGTTCCTGGTGTCTACTCTATTTCTTGCTCCTCCTGTCCTCTTCAATACTTCGGAGAAACTGGTCGATCTCTCTCTGACAGACTTAGGGAGCACAAAAATAGTGTTAGGCTTGCCGACACTAACAATGCTCTTTTCTGTCACGTCAGAGATCATAGCCATCCTATTGACTGGTCTTCTGCTAAAACTGTCTTCCCTACTTCCAACTCGAACAGTCGCCGTCTAGTTGAATCCTCTCTAATACACAACTTTCCTTGTATGAACCTTAGCCCTGGCTTCGTCTCTGTAGATGCCTTCCTCTCCCACTACATTGTAAAATGCTCCAAACTTCAGAACACCCGTGACTTAACCTGAATCCTCATTTTTTTCTTCCTCTTCCCCTTTCCTCTTTCCTTTTCTCCTCTGTTGTCTTTCTCTCTCCTGTCTCGTGTTTCTGTTCCTTCTTCATTTATTTCACCACTTCCCCTTTCACGCACCTCTGTGCACTTGCTCTCCCTCTGTGGGCATCTAGCTCTCTTGCAGTGCTCTCCTTCCTGTGTATTTGACTGGCTCGTCTTCCTTATTTTCCACTTCTACCACTACCACTACTACTACCTCTTCTTCTTCTACTACTACTACTACTACAACTACTGATGAAATTAAGACACATGTGCGGCGTCTGGTTGTCTTCGTTGTGGACGTTTCGCCATCCAGTGGCTGGCTGTATGGCGAAGCGTCTATGATGGGGATGCCCGGGTGTTGTGCATGTGTCTTAATTTCATCTTGTCGGTATTATATACAATTCCTGTACTACTACTACTACTACTTCTACTACTACTACTACTACTACTACCACCACCACCTCTTCCTGCCTATATATAGCCGTCCTGCTCCCCCTCTGGTTAGTGTGACTTTGTCAATGGTCCAAGTCGGACCGAAACGTCGTCGTAAGCTTCTCTCTTTTATGTGCGGGTTATTTGTGTTTGGAAACCCTGAAAGGGTTAACACACAAAAATACAATGTAACAACTGATGTGCAGTGTGCTTAGTTTAAACAGTGGTAATTGCATGAAAACGCTCGTATGTGATTGTTATATCGGCGAAAAAAGGCGCTCGTATGTTTATGTTGGGTACTAAAGAAAGATGCTTGTATGCTTATGCTGGGTGCTAAAGAAAGATGCCAGTATGTTGATGTTGGGTACTAAAGAAAGATGCCAGTATGTTGATGTTGGGTACTAAAGAAAGATGCCAGTATGTTGATGTTGGGTACTAAAGAAAGATGCCAGTATGTTGATGTTGGGTACTAAAAGATGCCAGTATATTGATGTTGGGTACTGAAGAGTACTTGTATCGAGGGTTCTCGTATCTCTGGGATTGCCGTATTAGTATTGAAAAAGTCGCAAGTGATGAAACGTCTCCTTCAATAAAAGTCTTGTTTATGCATGTGTCTCATTCCCACAGTCTGTCGGTACTAACGTACTTGTACATTACATCATATTGTATGTATTTTTTTTTTACACACGCTCAGCTGTTTGCCTCTGCCAGATAACAGTGTGACGTATGAGAGGAGTGATGTATCTGGCTTAACTTGGGCTTTCGAGAGGCATGATACCAATCGATTAGTTGCTAAGAAGGGGAGGGGCCAAGAGCTGGAGCTCAGTCTTGGGAATTCAGCTGAGTAAATACACAGATGGCATTTCTTGGGAATTAAACACGATGCTAAGATTATGAGAGGAGAGAATGAGTATACCTGAGGTATAACACTACTGCTGGTCTACAAGTCTACATAGGTGGGGATGGTTGGTACATAGCATATGTAAGATTGTTGATAGATTAACATGCACTAGTTTTAGTCCCGCAAATCAGTAGAACCATTAAAAGATTTAAAAAAAATGAAGCCCTGATGATTATTCTAGGCTGTCCTATAACTACCGGTATACCTCATTTGAGGAAAGAATTATGTATACCTATGTAGTGTTGCTCATAGAATACATGAAATCAGAGCTGTAGCTGCTGCCTGGTAATCAAAACAATGTTGTCTCTAAACAATTACTAGAGCATATAACTCATGGGACAAGTGAATCAAGATGGATTCAAATAACCACACACACGCAAATAAACTGTATCATATTAGGAAACAACAGCATTTTCCGCCACCCTGGCGGAAAATGCCCACCAACCCATAGACAATCTTCAACTTTGATAATTTTATAATATTAATGCTCTGTACACATTAACAGCCTTAGATTAGACTCCAGGCTAAGGGACTGATTACCTCAAACTTCTAATCTTTACCATTCTTCTTTGCATTGGACTGATGATGCCACTGTGTGGCAAAACGTTTCCATAATAAAGATACCCAAGTGTTGCACATGTGTGTAATTTATCAACTTGCTGATTCTGTGAACCATTTAACTACAATGTGAGGGGTAAATGGAAAATCCATAGGGGCCATATGGCACATGGGGAATGAGAGGCATTCAGAGTAGCCCAGTTCCTTAGATCAAGAGCCCCCTCACCAGCATGAATGACCCTCGATTGATATAATTTTTGTGTAATTATTAAGAACATAAGAATGGAGGAACACTGCAGAAAGCCTACTGGCCCATACAAGGCAGGTCCTTATCAAAATCATCCATATCACTTTTGTGGCACACACACGTACAATAAGGCACCTAAATTGCTGGGAACAGTTGAAGTCCCTTGATTTGTATTCCCTGGAATGCAGGCGAGAGAGATACATGATAATGTACACGTGGAAAATCCGAGAGGGACTGGTACTAAACTTGCACGTGAAAATCACTCCCTATAAAAGCAAAAGACTCATCAGGAGATGCAACATTCCCCCAATGAAAAGCAGGGATGCCACAAGTACACTGAGAGAGAACACTGTAAGTGTCAGGGGTCCAAGACTGTTCAACTGCCTCCCAGCATACATAAGAAGGATTACCAATAAACCCCTGGCTGCCTTCAAGAAGGCACTGGACAGGCACCTAAAGTTAGTACCTGACCAGCTGGGCTGTGATTCGTACATCAGTTTGTGTGCTACCAGCAGTAACAGCCTGGTTGATCAGACCCTGATCCACCATGAGGCCTGGTCAGACCGAGCCACGGGGGCGTTGACCCCTGAAACCCTCACCAGGTATACTTCAGGTATTCTCAGCCATGTATTTCATAGTTTTTCTTTCAAATTCTTGGATAGCTTTACCCAAAGCTGTCCAAGAATTTAAAAATTTATTACACAAGTTGTCGTTAATTATGTGTGATCAGGAAGTAAGTGTGAACAGTTTACCCTTGTGTTCCCACAAGTCAATAATGGTAAATAAGACTTTTGCAGCACTTGTGAATCTTTTTTCTGGTAATGTTTCACAAGCCAGTGGCTTCTTCAGTCCATTGGTAGAAAATTGATGGTCTCCAGACTGAGGGACTGACTACCTCAAACTCTTCCTCACCTACTGTTTCTCTGCATCGGACTAAACAAGCCATTAGCTGGCAAAACTTTTCCAGAATAAAGATTCCCAAGTGTTGCAAAAATGTCTTATTTACCATCAATTCTTAATTGTAGTGAGAAATTGTGCAACTAATTGTCTCAAATTTTGCTGAAGAGGTGACCTGGAGTTTACCTGGAGAGAGTTCCGGGGGTCAACGCCCCCGCGGCCCAGTCTGTGACCAGGCCTCCTGGTGGATCAGAGCCTGATCAACCAGGCTGTTACTGCTGGCTGCACGCAAACCAACGTACGAGCCACAGCCCGGCTGGTCAGGAACCGACTTTAGGTGCTTGTCCAGTGCCAGCTTGAAGACTGCCAGGGGTCTGTTGGTAATCCCCCTTATGTATGCTGGGAGGCAGTTGAACAGTCTCGGGCCCCTGACACTTATTGTATGGTCTCTTAACGTGCTAGTGACACCCCTGCTTTTCATTGGGGGGATGTTGCATCGTCTGCCAAGTCTTTTGCTTTCGTAGTGAGTGATTTTCGTATGCAAGTTCGGTACTAGTCCCTCTAGGATTTTCCAGGTGTATATAATCATGTATCTCTCCCGCCTGCGTTCCAGGGAATACAGGTTTAGGAAACTCAAGCGCTCCCAGTAATTGAGGTGTTTTATCTCCGTTATGCGTGGCGTGAAGGTTCTCTGTACATTTTCTAGGTCAGCAATTTCACCTGCCTTGAAAGGTGCTGTTAGTGTGCAGCTATATTCCAGCCTAGATAGAACAAGTGACCTGAAGAGTGTCATCATGGGCTTGACCTCCCTAGTTTTGAAGGTTCTCATTATCCATCTCGTCATTTTTCTAGCAGATGCGATTGATACAATGTTATGGTCCTTGAAGGTGAGATCCTCCGACATGATCACTCCCAGGTCTTTGACGTTGGTGTTTCGCTCTATTTTGTGGCCAGAATTTGTTTTGTACTCTGATGAAGATTTAATTTCCTCGTGTTTACCATATCTGAGTAATTGAAATTTCTCATCGTTGAACTTCATATTGTTTTCTGCAGCCCACTGAAAGATTTGGTTGATGTCCGCCTGGAGCCTTGCAGTGTCTGCAATGGAAGACACTGTCATGCAGATTCGGGTGTCATCTGCAAAGGAAGACACGGTGCTGTGGCTGACATCCTTGTCTATGTCAGATATGAGGATAAGGAACAAGATGGGAGCAAGTACTGTGCCTTGTGGAACAGAGCTTTTCACCGTAGCTGCCTCGGACTTTACTCTGTTGACTACTACTCTCTGTGTTCTGTTAGTGAGGAAATTATAGATCCATCGACCGACTTTTCCTGTTATTCCTTTAGCACGCATTTTGTGCACTATTACGCCATGGTCACACTTGTCGAATGCTTTTGCAAAGTCTGTATATATTACATCTGCATTCTTTTTGTCTTCTAGTGCATCTAGGACCTTGTCGTAGTGATTCAATAGTTGAGACAGACAGGAACAACCTGTTGTAAACCTGTTCGAAGCCCATTTAATTTCATTTGTTTACATGGGCCAAATAGATTAAGTTTGATTACTAGAGATAATGGAGAAACGTATTGATACCTACACGGTGTGGGAAGAGACACTTATGTACAGTTCAGGACACTGGAAAAATAAACAAATGCAGTATAATGCAATCCTTTATTGACAACGTTTTGCCCACACATATTGTCAGTAATTCTACCAATATTAACCCCTTGACTGTCGCGGTCATAAATATACGTCATGGGAGATACCGTGTTTGACGTATCTATACGCATAAATTCTAGTGGCTTCAAATCAAGCGGGATAGGGCTGGTAGGCCTACATGAGAGAGAATGGGTCTCAGTGGTGGGTGTGCACCCTGTGAAAAAAATCTGGGACTCAGCGGTGCATTGTGGAAACGCCATCTTGGTAGTCCATTTTCACCATGCCTGGCAGTAAGAAGTTTCTCACTCCTCGGCGGATTGGAGGCCTTTTGTTCCCAAGTGATAGCTCAAACAGCAATGAAAGTGTCAGTGAAAGTGAATTCCCTGGTTTTGAAGTGGGTGTGACCGAAAAAAGTGCCCAGGATAACATAATTAGTGATGAAAACCCAGATGACCCACAACCTTCCACCTCTGGTGCTGGGCCAGCTCGTTCATGTTCACCTGTACCAGGACGAAAGAGGAAACTATTTGCCCGTGTACAAGACTCAGACGTGAGCAGTGCAAGTGATAGTGATAGCGATTTCAAGGTTATTGAAAGCAGTTCTAGTTGTGACAGTGAGGGTGAATATTCCCCAGTGAAGCGGCAGCATACACGACGTCGCATGCGGTTTGGTAGTGTGCCATATGCTCTTCCAAGAGGAAGGAGTACATCTTGGAGCACATCCCGTGGCCCTACACCACGACCTGATAGTGAAGATGACGATATTGTTACGATGGGTGTCAATGATGCAAGTGAGGCAGCAGGCGGTGGTGGTGATAGTGATGGTGGCACGAGTCATGTGACACCAGCAGCGGGCCACGCTACTACCCGTGCTGCTGACTCTGCACAACTACAACCAGCCTCACCTGACCCTACACTCCCACAACAACCACAACCACATTACAATATCCAGAACCCACCAGCTGACCGCATCTGGGATTGGCAGCAAGATGACGAGTTTGTTCCCAATCCCCATGACTTTGATGGAGGACAAAGTGGAATACGGCCATTATGTACACTTGGGAACAATCCCACTGAACTGGAATGCTTTCAGTTGTTCTTCGATGAACCCCTGATGGACATTATTGTCAGGGAAAGCAATACATACTATGAGTACACCATGGCAAACACTATTCTGTCACCAAGATCATGCCTACACCAGTGGAAGGACACAACTGTGGCAGAGATGTATCTGTTCTTTGCCACAATAATGCTTATGCCACATGTGTATAAGCACAGTGTCAACACATACTGGGCGACAGACCGCCTGATTTCAACCCCTGCTTTCAGTGACATTATACCAGTGAATAGATTTGTGTTGCTGTTATGTATGGTACACTTTTCAGACAAAACAAGGCCTGACAGAAGCGACAGGTTATATAAGATCAGACGTGTGTTTATGTACCTGAAACAAAAGTTCTGTATGTATTTTTGCCTCTTCAGGAAGCTTGTTATTGGTGAGTCTTTGATTTTGTTCAAAGGAAGACTCTCGTTCAAACAGTATATACCAAGCAAGAGGAAACGCTTTGGTATAAAGTTATTTGTTCTGTGTGATTGCAAAACTAGTCTGGTTTTGGATATAACTGTGTACACTGGCAGTAAAACATTGGAAGATACCAGAAAGTTACTGGGTATCTCTGGTGATGTGGTTAGAACAATGATGGAGCCATATCTTGGTAAGGGGCATATTTTATATACTGACAACTGGTACACAAGCCCTATACTCAGTGATTTCTTGCGAGTGAACATGACAGATGTGTGTGGCACAGTGCGTGGAAATCATAAACATATGCCTAGGTTCGATGCTGGCAGTCGTAGAGGTGAAGTGCAGGTGTTTGCTGCCAATGACATCATGGCATTTCGGTGGCATGACAAATGTGATGTCACACTGCTGACATCAGTTCACCGACACGAAATGGTAGACACTAGCAAACAGAATAGAGAGACCAATGAACCCATTGTAAAACTTGCAGCTGTGATGGATTACAACCTCAACATGCGCTTAGTGGACAAATGTGACATGCAGATTGGGTTTGCTGACTGTGTTCGCAAGAGTTATAAGTGGTACATAAAACTGTTTTTCCATCTTCTTGACATTTCCATGCTGAATGCTTATAATATGTATAAGTTGAAGACCAAGAAGAAACCCAAATATGGTGAATTTTGTTTGTCAGTCATCAGACAAATAATATTCAAGTACCAAGGAACACCTGCAATAGACCAGTGCCCACGAAATTATCAACACATGTCCTCTCGTCTGAGGCCTGGTAATCACTACCCCATATCACTGCCTGCTACTACTGTCAAGAAAAATGCTCAGAAGAGGTGTTTTGTCTGTGGACATACCACAAAACGCCCACAAAAACGCAGACACTCATTTTATGTGTGAGGAGTGTAAAACACCATTGTGCTTATTCCCATGTTTCAAAGAATTCCACAAGCTGCAGCAGTTCTAGAAAAGTGTCCAGTGATTGTACATATGTATATATATTATAGAACAATCGTAATACAGTGGACCCCCGCATAACGATTACCGTGTTGTGTCCCATTTTAGGGAAATCTTAGAGACACCAGAAACAGAGCTCTCTGGACAGATTCTTGGTGCGACAGGGGTCCAGTGACTCTCAAGCTGATCCTAGTGGCATTAAAAAAAATGAAGGGAAGTAGCCCCAGAAAAGGACTTGTTATCTGAAGTCTTTGTGGAAGGAGATTCCCCTTCCAAACAATTGTAAACAACTCCATCCTCTGCCGTCCTCCCATCTCATCACTCGTCAATACAGTATTATTTATTCTGCATGTCTCATTGTTTTCTGTGTAAGGAAATGTATATTTCATGTAAAAAAAATTATTTTGTTTAATACCTTTGGGTGTCTGGAATGGATTAATTGGATTTCCATTATTTCTTACGGGGAAAATTAATTTGGATAACAAAAAAATTGGTTAAAGACAAGCTCTCTGAAATGGATTAATGTCGTTACCCGAGGGTCCACTGTACAGGTCACCACTGAGCTAAGTACAGGTCACCACTGATAAGTGATGATTCGAAAATTCTGCGGCGATAAGTTTTGCATTTCTGTAGTTGATTAAATGGTGTTGAATGCAGGCGTTCCTTAAATTGTCCAATCTGCTTACGTACTGGTGTTCTGAAATTCGTGTCTGGAGGTCTCTGCATGCTTCACCCACATATAATTGGCTGCAGTCATTGCAAGTGATTATGTATACCCCTGCAGAGGATTGAATTTTGTCCTGTCTATTACTGGTGATGTCCTTGATGGTGGTGGATGTGGAGGTATTGAAAAACATGTTGGAAATGTGTTTGGAAATGGAGTTTGTGGGGAGGACTATGTATCTCTTCTCAGCAGTGTCTTCTCTGGGTGAGTTAAAGATGTTATATGTTCAGCATCTGCAGTCTCTAATGAAGTGACAAGGAGAGTGATCTTTAGAAAATATTTGTTCAATGAGAGAGCATTCTTCCTCAAGGAACTCATTGCTACAGATTCGGAGTGCATGAAGGAGAAATTCTATAATTACACCACGTTTGGTTTTGGTGTCATAGTGAGAGTAGAAGTGGAGAAGATCGTATTGGTTGGTAGGTTTATGATAGACTTTAAAACGAAGTTCTTGTTAGATTTGCAGAGAACAACTCCAGACCCACCAGAATGTATGGCCTGCCAAAAACTCACAAGCCTGGAATTCCACTGAGGCCCATTTCCTTTTGAACAGGCAGGGCTCCCCAACAACTCTCAGGGATTCTTTCTAAACACCTTCCTAAACTCTAAATTCAAATTCAGATTTATTTATTTCTTTGCAAGTAGTACATTGAGGTTATGTATTTACTATAATGGGTTGCAGTGCAAAGAGAGCCTCTATTATTCCTAGGCATTACAGGCCGACTTCATTTAATGGCTTGCTGACTACTTGAAATTATATTATGGGAATATAACATTGTGATTTGCTAAAATTAGTTTACAGTATGAGAATGCTACAATTTGGTGTAGGGCAATACTGTTTTAGATAGGTATTTATACTACTTGTAGGTAGAAGGTTGGTAGACAGCAACCACCCAGGGGGGTACTACCATCCTGCCAAATGAGTGTGAAACGAAAGCCTGTAATTGTTTTACGTGATGGTAGGATTGCTGGTGTCCTTTTTTCTGTCTCATAAACATGCAAGATTTCAGGTGCGTCTTGCTACTTCTACTTACACTTAGGTCACACTACACATACATGTACAAGCACATATATACACACCCCTCTGGGTTTTCTTCTATTTTCTTTCTAGTTCTTATTCTTGTTTATTTCCTCTTATCTCCATGGGGAAGTGGAACAGAATTCTTCCTCCATAAGCCATGCGTGTTGTAAGAGGCAACTAAAATGCTGGGAGCAAGGGGCTAGTAACCTCTTCTCCTGTATATATTACTAAATGTAAAAGGAGAAACTTTCGTTTTTCCTTTAGGGCCACCCCGCCTCGGTGGGATACGGCCGGTTTGTTGAAAGAATAGAAAGAAAGATTTATACTACTATGTAGTATGTATTAGTCAATGTATGAACTTGGTCATCTAGTCTTGAAGTTTTAAGATTTAGGTGATTGGGAGATTTATTGGTACAGTTAAATATTGAGTATTTAGTTTAGGGTGTTTAAGTGGCTTTTAAGAAGTCTTAAATTGATTTTCAGGCTGGGTTTCTTTAGTGTTTTCTGGTAATGAAATCCAAATTTTGGGGCCCTTTATGTGCGTAGAGTTTTTACAGTATGATATGGACACTGGGTATATCAAAAAGAGATTTGAATTGTGTTATAGTTGTGTCCTGTTAAAGTTGATGAGGAGAAGTTTGAGCAGAGGGTTTATGTTTGCATGTATTGTTCTATGTATGTAGTAGGCACATGATTAAGTATGGATGTTCTTTATGGTGAGCAGATTTAGACTTTTGAATATTGGTGGAGTATGCTGTCGGGAGTGGGAATTTATCATCATTCTTACTGCAGCATTTTGCTGTGTTATTAGTGGTCTTGGGTGATTTAATGTTGTTGATCCCCATGCACAAATTCCATATGTGAGATAAGGGTAGATGAGTGAATGATACAGTGCAAGGAGAGCTGATTGTGGAACATAGTACTGTATCTTTGATAGTATGCCTACTGTCTTAGAGATTTTCTTGGAAATTTGTTGTATATGTGTCTGGAATTTAAGGCTACTGTCAAGGTGGATTCCTAGGAATTTTCCCTCTGCGAGTCTTGTGACGGGTGATCTGTTTAGTGTCATGTTACATGGAACATTTACAGCTGTTTCCAAACTGAATGAAATAGGTTTTGTCAGTATTCAGGGTAAGTTTATTAGTCATCATCCAGGCAGATATTTTCTGCAATTCAGCATTGACAGTATTGGCGAGTATGACTGGGTTTGGGTAGGAGAAGACGTATGTTGTGTCATCTGCAAATAATACAGGTTTCAGTAGATGTGATGCATTCGGTAGGTTGTTGATGTAGATGAGAAATAGGAGTGGTCCAAGGACACTTCCCTGTGGGACTCCTACTGTGATTGGTTGAGTGGAAGAGTTTGCACCATTTGTGTACACATATTGGCTTCTGTTACTATGGTATGACTTTAGGTAGTTGAGAGAGTGGCCTCTTATACCATAGTGTGTTAATTTTGTGTGCAGCAATTCATGGTCGACTGTATCCAAACTGACGGGTTTAGCATGTTATGTGAGACAAGGTAGGAATAGATGTGTCTATGAATTAATTTTTCAAAGATTTTAGAGAGCAATGGTAAGTTAGATATTGGTCTATAGTTATTCAAGTCAGTTTGGTCACCTCCTTTGTGGATCGGGGTGACCCTCGCTATTTTGAGAATTGCTGGGAAGGTGGAGGATTCAATGGGTTTGTTAAAGAGTGTTGCAATAATTGGTGACAATGCTTGAGAAGCTTTTTTGTACATAAAAGTTGGCAGGTTGTTTATGTCTCCTGCCTTGTTTTTAAGGGTGTTGATGATGAGCGAGACTTCTGTTGGGTTGGTAGGGGCTAGAAATAGTGTATTCAGGTAGGTAGTCTGATGGACAAGTGTTTGGACTTGGAATTTTGCTCACTAGGTTCTTTCCTATGGTGGAGAAGAAAACATCGAGTCTGCTGTTTCAGTTGGTGGGGGTAGGGGTTAGTCTGATTTTGTTAATTTAATTGTTTTGTTTTTGATATCTTTTTAGTTCCTAGGGACCTAGAATATCAGATAGGGTTTTCCAGGTCTTTTTCATATCACCTTTGATGTTGTGTAATCTGTTTCCATAATACAATTTTTTAGACCTTATCAGGCTGGTAAGAGTGGACAAGTAATGTTTAGGCTGTTCTATAGTTATTTGACCCATTCTGTATTGTTTTTCATATTGGTCCCTTTGTTTTAATGGATTTAAGGATGCTGGGTGTTAGCCAAGGACTATTCAGTCTCTTTGCTGTGATCTGTTGAATTTTTTTTGGGGTAATGTTTGTTATAGAGGTAGTGGGCTTTTTTTAGAAAATTATTAATACATTCATTCATGTCTGTATATGTTTTGAGCTCGTTATGCCAGTCAACGTTATTCATAGCTGCTATAAAGTTATTAACAGCTATCTTGTTATGTAGTCTGAAGGTAACTTAAGTAGTGTCTTGGGGCAATTTACCTAGGTTGGGTATGAAAAAGGTTGGGTAGCAGTTTGTGTTGTTGTCTGTGATTATGCCTGATCTTAACCCTTTCAGGGTCCCCAGGCCCTCTTCCAGACTTGTTCTCAGGGTCGCCCAAATTTCAAAAAAAAAAAATTAGTTTTTCTTATGAAAAGATAGAGAATCTTTTCCTGATCATAATGACACTAAAAGTATGAAATTTGATGGAAAACTTACGGAATTATGCTCTCACAAAGTTAGCGGTCTCGACGATGTATATGCATCGGCGATTTTGCCCACTTTGAGCCCTATTTTCGGCCAGTTCCAGTGTACTAGTCAACAAAAATCATAACTATTTCGCTAGAACTCCATTTTTTCTATCGAATGAGTACAAGAAACCACCCATTTACCGATTTCAACTATCCAATACAGTGGTCAGAATTTAGCAATTTTGCCAATTTCACACAAATTTCAAAAGGTGCCAATTTCCAAATAGGGTCCAGAATAAACAAGAAAGATATTCCTGGCACTAAAATAATATTTCCTCTGTTGATTAGTCACGTGTTCACGCCCCTCTTACATTCTTTTGTTTTCCACTTTGAATTTTTATTCTCACAAAAAAATAGAAGATTTACTGTTATGCAGACTACTGCATTAGTGTAGAAATGGTATAAATAATATCGGCGCACTTGTGAAAGAATATTAGACTTGCCAGTTGATGTGTATTGGACACTTAGCATGATTTGTTTACTTTTGAACTTTGGTAAAAATCGAACATTTCTGCTACTTTGAGCTCAATTTCAAGGTACTTTTCATTGTAAAACCAGTCAGAATCATCTCAATTTCTGTAATATGTCTTCCATTCTATAAAGGAAAACTAGAATGCAACAATAAATACCATACGAAAATACGGTGGAGAGTCGCTGTTTTAATCCAAAAACATGGTCAGTTTTTTGTTCTCATTACACACTGTGTGCTGTAGGATTTTTTTTTTTTATACTGTGCACACTGACCACATAGACCCATTCTTTCATATGTAGGCCTACCAGCTTTCTCTCACTAGATTTGAGGGCGCTAGAATTTAGGCGAACTAGTACGTCAAAAACCCTGGCGCGTAAGCCGTACTAGTACGTCTGAAACCCTGAAAGGGTTAAAGGGGATATGGTGTTAGTCCAGATGTGATGTAATGAAGAGATACTAGTCTCAGAGATTCTGGTAGGTTTTGATATTGTTAGTAGCAACAAGCAGTTGCTCAGTGTTTGTGAATTCGGTTACTTGTGGGTCCTGGTCATGTATTAGATTTATGTTGAAATCTCCTGTTAGCAGCAAGTGGTCTTTGTTCATATGTGCATCAGTTATAAAGTTTCCTAATTTTTCACTAAAGTGGGAAATGTTTGACTGTGGTACTCTGTAGATGTTTATAACTGTGAGGGGGTTTTTGCAGGTCTTTTGATTTAAATTTAGCTATGATTTATTCACCATGCTCATCCCTGTGCAGGATTTATTGATACATTCAAGTTAATTTGAGTAGTATGTAGCTGTTCCACCCCCTTGCTGGTCTGTCCTACAGTTGTGTATGGCTGTGTAACCAGGAATTGCATAGACATCTGCAGTTCCAGGCTTTAGCCAGGTTTCTGTGAGTGTGATGATTGACATACTGGTATGAAGGGAATCGAGTAATGCTGTGAGGTCATCGTAATGTTTGTTCATGGATCTTGGACACAATCAGCTGAACACATCTTAAACACACTGGTGATCTCGATCGCATTCACAATATTAACATCAGGAACAAGAAACTCTCTAGCCTTGATGTAACATCCCTGTTCACCAAGGTATCTACTGCACGTGCCATTGATCTCCTGTGCAGGAAAATTGATGACTCCCTTGACCTTCTTATTCCAGTCAGTGATTTCATCAACCTTGTTGAACTGTGTGTTGGCTTTACGTGTTTCTCTTTCGAAAATCACCTTTTTCGGCAGACTTCTGGACTACCCATGGGTTCCCCACTTAATGCCGTACTGGTGAACCTATACATGGAACAACTGGAAGCAGAGCGTTTTTCCTCTGTTATTCCCTCTTTGGTCACCTGGCTCCATTATGTTGACAACATTCTCATCATAACTCCCAGATGCTTCAACTTTCAAGCTCTCCAACACAAGCTCAGTCAGGCCAAGCCCTCAATCCAGTTCACACTAGAAGAAGTCGACAACACTCTTCCTTTCCTTGGTGGTGTTCTCTGCAAATCTGACCAAGAATTTCGTTTCAAAGTCTTATCGAAAACTTTCCAACCAACATGATCTTCTCCACTTCTAGTCTCACTAAGACACCAAAACTAAACATAGTGTAATTATAGGCTTTATCCTTCATGCACTCCAAATCAGTAGCAGTGAGTTCCTTGAGGAAGAATGCTCTCTCAGTGACCAAGTATTTTCTAAACTTCACTATCCTTGTCACTTCATTAGAGACTGCAGACACGGGGCATATAACATCTTTAACTCGTCCAAAGAAGACGCTGCCGAAAAGAGATACATAGTCCTCCCCAGCAACTTAGTTTCCAAACACATTTTCAGCATCTTTTCCAATACCTTGTTCCACATCCACTGCCACAAGAACATCACCAGCAATAGACAGGGCAAGGTTCAATCCTCTGCAGGGCTATACATAATCTTTTGCAATGATTGCAAAAGATTATGTGGGTGAAACGTCCAGAGACCTCCAAACACCTATTTCAGAACACCAGTATACAGGCAGATCAGACGATTTAAGGAATGCCTGCATTCAACACCGAAACTTCAACAACCATTTAATCAACTACAGAAACGCAAAACTTATCGCTAGAGAAGAAAATGCTCAATACCACAGATTCCTCAAATCATCACTTATTTGTATATCTAACAGTTTCAACCAGAACACTGGCTTCTATAACATAGCTGAACCCCTTGCCAAGAAACTTCTCCATCATTATTGTACATAACTACATGCATACCTGCCTGTCTCATGGAGGGTCCTTATCAGATACATCCTACCAAACATTCTCAGCGGTCCCTTTTAGGTCCATCTCAGATCTAACCTACCCAACATTATTCTCCACCTGACTCTCCGTCCTATAAATACTTGTGTACTATTCACCCAGGTAGATCTATTTGCGAGTTGATAAAGTCCATTGTGTTTATTTTTCCATCGTGTCTTTATTAAAGGAAATGTTTCTCCATGAGTGGCTTCTTCAGTCCTAATACAGTAAAAAAATTTTTATTTGATTGATTCGCCAGTAACTGCGACCTGACACAGGTCTTAATCCTAAGATGACCCGTCTGAGGATCTCAGAGATGTCGATATAATTCAGCTGCTCTGTGGCCGAGATCAGGGTCTTCATGTAGTCCCTGTGCATTCCACAGCAAACTGTTTTATGTTCAACAACGGGCTGAGGCCATCAGAGCCTCTATCATTGTCTCTGGGCCCTCTGTTGTGGGTGGTCAGGCAAATTTGCCAATAAACACATGGGTTCTGTGTTGTACATGCATATGTTAATGAAGGTCTTCATGGTAGTTCTGAATGTCTCTCTGTTTTCTTCTGAGTCTATCAAGTCGCATATGATATCGGTGAAGCACGTGATAGTCGACATCATTTGATGGCTCGGGTAATACGGGATATCCTGCAATGCTCCTTTGGGGAACAGTTCTCCTCACTGGTGACTGTTGTGGTGCTAGAGTTGATGCATTGGCTGCAGTCCGCTCCTGCAGCATGGGGCCTTATGGCTGCCATTGTCAGGTGGGAGTTTGAGCAGGAGGATCACAAGCTGGATGAGGAGGGACTCGACCTCATCGCTGATGTTTCCTCATCTCTGTGACCGAGGAAGTGGCCCTGGATTCCGTGTTACTGTAGCCTCCCCTGGACGAGGCTGCTGCTTGGTGGTGAGGGGCTCTACTTGGAGTTGGAGGCTGAACAACTGGAGTTTCCCATGCTGCCTTGACACAGCGGAGCCTCTCTGGGCAATGCAAGTGCCAAGCGTGATGTTTCTTGCCTCAGTTCGGACATTGAGGGTCTTCAGTTTACTCAAGCAGTTCTTGGGAGAGCGAGACCCGCTACAGATGCTGCATACTTCTTTAACCCTTTGACTGTTTCCGACGTATAGATACGTCTTACGAGCCAATGTTTCTGATGTATTTATACGCATAAATTCTAGCAGCTTCAAATCAAGCAGGAGAAAGCTGGTAGGGCCACATGTGAGAGAATGGGTCTCCATGGTCAGTGTGCACCATATAAAAAAAATCGGGGAGCCAGTGGTGCATTGTGGGAATGCCATTTCAGTTGTCCTTTTTCAGCATGTCTAGCGGTAAGAAATATGTGATTCCCCAGCAAATCTGGGACTCTTCTCTTCCCAAGTGATGCTCTAACACAGATGGAAGTGTCAGTGAAGATCAATTTCATGATTTGGAGGAGTTTGAGACCAAAAGCAATGGAGGAGGAGGAGGGGGAGGAGGGGAGGAAGAGGAAGAGGAGGAGGAGGAGGGGAGGGGAGGAAGAGGAGGAGGAGGAGGAGGAGAAGAGGAGGAGGAAGAGGAAGAAGAAGAAGAAGATGTAATAATATTGTTCCCTTGAAGCAAGAAAAAAAAAGTCCACCCCATGACAGTGACAAGATAAGGGGAGATAACATCTGATAAGAGCTGACTTTGATGAGCGTAAACGAGGGTAGAGCTGATAAGGAAATATTACATGACCATCGCCCTCCCTTTGTTTTTGCTGGTACACAAACATTTCTGTCTGTCTATTTGTCTGTCTGTCAAGCTCCCTGTCTGTCCATCTAGCTCTCTGTCTCAGAGAGAGCCACAAGACTGTGTCATCACGTTTACTCACATCTTCAAGCAGAGTATAGCACTTTGTCTGGATTTCTTGGGTTATCCTAGGTAATTTACACTATGTATACTTGTATTTATGTGTACCTGTGAGACAGAGATAGGCAGACAGATAGAAAGAGAGACAGATTGAAAGATATAGAATGAGGGAGAAAGATAATTAGATAGAATGGAGGAGGGGAAGCAGTATCCGACCCCATTGTTTTGACAGGCGGGAGGGGGAGTGAGTAATGAGACAATATGTCACTTTGACAGCTGCCGACTTCTGACTCAAAACAATTATAAGCCACACACTCGCACACAAGACAAGGAGGAGGAGAAGGAGGAGGAGAAGGAGGAGGAGGAGAAGGAGGAGGAGGAGGAGGAGGAGGAGGAGGAGAAGGAGGAGGAGAAGGAGGAGGAGAAGGAGGAGGAGGAGGAGGAGGAGAAGGAGGAGGAGGAGGAGAAGGAGGAGGAGGAGAAGGAGGAGGAGGATGATTGTTTGTTTGTTTTTGTAAACAAGTTTTGTAAACAATATATTGATAATTATGTTTGTGTGCTTATTGTGTTGTATACAACGAGTGTATATATGTACATTGCACCTTACTTTGGTCTCAGAGGCCACATAAGTTATGTGAAAAAATAAAATAGTGAAAAAAACAAAAAACCTTCAATTACAAGTAAACTAAAGTTTACCGGGTGAGCGGCAGTCGCCGCTGTTGCCATACGCGGCTCATTTTCTGCAAACTTCACGGCTCTATATCTCGGTAAGTACCGATGGCAAAAATTATTTTTTTGGACTAAAACACTCAGAAAAATAATCTTAACATTTTCATAAGAAAAAATAATTTTTTTTTTTTTGAATATTTGGCGACATAGAATGACAGTTTCAGAGAGGGGCCTGAAACAGTCAAAGGGTTAAATAGACGTCAGGCGCTGTGGTGGTTGTACCTGTGGCATCTGAATCACCTCAAAGGCTCTGGGTTGTACACCCTAACCAAGTATGTTCCCCAGTAGCTGAGATCCATTTGAGTCAGGAGAGGTCCTCTGTGTTGGATCAAGATCTTCCTCGTAGGTATGTTCCTGCCCTTTTTGGCTTGGGGCCTCCCAGCTTTCATGATGTTTTTGTTACTGTGGATTGCATCGAGAGGTATGTCTAGTGGACAGTGCATATACAGGTACCATCCGACTTACGACCGAGTTCGGTTCCGACAAACTGGTCGTAAGTCGAAATGGACATAAGTCAAACCTTACTAATGAATATCAACATCACATTTTTGTAATGACTTTATTTTATTGTTTTATTTTGGTATTTCATTTTTTACTTTACTTTTTATGCTGTTAGTACTGTATTTTATACTGTAAGGTTTAGGATAACATTGTGTACAACACAAACAATTATTTATTTCCCAGAAATTTGGCATAGAAAACACGGTTGTAAGTCAGATGGTCGTATGTTGAGCAGGTCGTAAGTCGGATGGTAGGTGTATAAGCCTTTTGTCACCCGCTCTATGGATTTTAGTTCTGTGAGAGAGTGGTGACTTGAGGTCATTCACCTTATGCAGTACCTCATAGGACTACATGTTTTGGGGAGCGAGAATAAACTCTCCTGTCGGGTTTGGGGACACTGATATCTTTAGACCGTATTTTCTCTCCAAGTGATTTACAGCAGCAGAAGGGATGTTGTCCTTTGTTGATGAGTCTGAATTCGTTGCCCACAGATGTTTTAGTTCGACTAATTTGCAGGGTAACACCCTGCCTCCCCTTGGATTTCGACGATCGTACTTCCTGCCAGCTTTCACCATGCGGTATTTCTGTGGGTGGGATGGACATTTCTTCATTCATATCTATCTCACTGGTCAGGCTGATTTCTCTTGTATCAGTTCCAAGAGCCCAGGGAGTCCAGTGAGTAGTCTTGCAGCTTCTTTGCCAGAACTGAGCTCCATAATTCCAAATTCGAATCCTCGGTTGAGTCCTTGGAAGATTGTTACCTCTTCCTTTTGCAAGTAGCCATGAACTTCCGGGTGACTGTCTCATCCAAACAGAGATAACTAAGCAACGGAGTGAAGAAGCTACTCGTGGCAAAACGTTTCCTTTAATAAATGCCCTGAACTGTACATGAGTGTCATTCTTCACGCTAGACATAATGCATATGCAGAGTATAAATTATGTCATGTAGACGAGGTCACTGAACACTTTGTCTCCTTTACACAGTTAAAAAATTCAGTCATATGGATACCTGGAGTATATCTGGAGAGGGTTTTGGGAGTGAATGCTACTGCAGCCTGGTCTGTGACCAGGCTTAAAGTTCTTGTTCTTCTCATTCTTTATTTCACATAATTTTTTTTTTTTTTTTTTTTTTTTTTTTACATTTGTTAAAACCTTACTGATGCAGCTAGTAATGGATATAAAGGTTAATGGTTTATCTGTTGTAAATTATGCAACTTAGTTCATTGTATATACATTTTAATCCTTCCTTTCCTTTGGTGCCATTGTGTCTTCCCATCTTCTGCCTGCCATGGTGTCAGTGGTGGGAATGGGACCAAGACTGTGGTGTCTACTCCAGCTGCTGCTGGTGGTTGGGGTGTATGGAAGCGAAATCCTTCTTCAAGTGAACTCCCCTTATAACACCCTCACTATGGACCCTCACACCATTCACTTTAGCCACGCTAAAGGTAAGATAAAAATTATGTATGTATGACTTACGACCGAGTTCGGTTCTGAGAAACCGGTCGTAAGTCGAAATGGACGTAAGTCGAACTTTACTACTGAATATCAACAAAACATTTTTGTAATGACTTTATTTTATTGTTTTATTTTGGTATTTCATGTTTTACTTTACTTTTTATGCTGTTAGTACTACTGTATTTTATACTGTAAGGTTTATTTATTTATTTATTTATTTATTTATAATTTGAGCACACTTACAGAGGTACAAAAAAAAATACAGATAAGAGCAGCATGCCAAAGCCACTTATACTATGCATAGCATTACGGGCTGGCTTAAAATTAACTTAAGATTAACTAAGCAATGATGAAATCAGTGAAAAACATTAATGTAAACTGATTACTATAAAGCACAAGTGAGTATTACAAAGACAGGTCATATGGTTGCATGCATTGTTGTAAATTCAGTAGAATGGAGTATTCTGTTAGGTAGTGAATTTAAAAAATAATAAAGTTAGATTGGGTTTTAGGTTTAACATTTATGTGATATAATTGTGAGAAACATTTAAGATATACAATTTATAAGGTTCAGTTATTCAGTATTTATTTGGTTTTGGGTGAGTAAGTGATCTTTGAGAAGAGACTTGAATTTATAAACAGGTAGTGTTTCTTTTATATTAACAGGTAATGAATTCCAGATTTTAGGGCCTTTTATGTGCATTGAGTTTTTGCATAGCGTGAGATGGACACGAGGAATATCAAAGAGTGATCTGTGCCTTGTGTTATGGTCATGTGTTCTGTTGAGGTTGGCAAGGAGATGTTTGAGGGGAGGGTTAATATCAGAGTTGAGTGTTCTATGTATGTAATAGGTGCAGTAATAAGTATGGATGTTTTGTATGGTGAGTAGGTTGAGTGTATTGAATATTGGTGGAGTGTGCTGCCTGTAGTGAGAATTTGTTATCATTCTAACTGCAGCCTTTTGTTGGGTAATTAGTGGTCTGAGATGGTTACTTGTTGTTGAGCCCCATGCACAAATTCCATAGGTGAGATAGGGGTAAATAAGAGAGTGATATAGGGCCAGGAGGGCTGACTGTGGAGCATAGTACCGTATCTTCGATAGTATGCCTACAGTCTTGGAAATTTTCTTAGAAATTTGTTGTATATGTGTATGAAATTTGAGTCTATTATCAAGGTGGATTCCTAAGAATTTTCCCTCTGTTAGCTTTGTGATAGGTGATCTGTTTATCATTATGTTAAGAGGGACATCTGTAGCTCTGTTACCAAACTGAATGAAGTAGGTTTTGTCAATGTTTAGTGTAAGTTTGTTAGTACTCATCCAGGTAGATATTTTCTGTAATTCGGTATTTACAGTATTGGCTAGCTTGACTGGGCTCGGGTGGGAGAAGACGTATGTTGTGTCATCAGCAAATAGTGTGGGTTTGAGTAATTGAGAAGCATTTGGTAGGTCATTTATGTATAGGAGAAAGAGAAGAGGGCCAAGGACACTTCCCTGTGGGACACCAACTGTAATTGGTTGTGCAGAAGAGTTTGCCCCATTTGCGTACACATATTGGCTTCTGTTGCTGAGGTATGACTTGAGGTAGTTGAGGGAGTGCCCTCTTATACCATAGTGTGATAATTTTACGTGGAGCAAGTCATGGTCAACTGTATCAAAAGCTTTACGTAAGTCAATGAAGATCCCCAGTGGGACTTCTTTTTTCTCTATTGCAGTGTATATATGTTCTAGCATGTGTATAATAGCATCATTAGTATTTTTATTAGGCCTGAATCCAAATTGGCAGGGGTTGAGTATGTTTTGGGAGATAAGGTAGGAGTAGATTCGTTTATGAATTAATTTTTCGAAGATTTTTGAGAGAGGGTGTAAGTTGGATATTGGCCTATAGTTATTCAACTCTGTTTGGTCTCCTCCTTTGTGGATCGGGGTGACCCTTGCTATTTTGAGTACTGTAGGGAAGGTGGAGGATTCAATGGATTTGTTAAAGAGTGTTGCAATGATTGGTGATAGCACTTGTGACACTTTTTTGTATATAAAGGGTGGTAAGGTATTTAAATCTCCTGCCTTGTTTTTTAGTGCGTTGATAATAAGGGAGACTTCGTATGGGTTAGTCGGAGCTAGGAACAGTGTGTTCGGGTAGTTGCCGGTGAGGTAGTCATTTGGTGGGGTATCTGAGCTTGGGATTTTATTGGCAAGGTTTTGTCCTATAGTGGAGAAGAAATCATTGAGTCTGTTTGCTGTTTCTGTTGGTGGGAGTTGGGGTTCATCTGATTTTGCTAATTTTATTTCGCTATTTCGTGATATCTTTTTTGTTCCCAGAATTTCTGATAGGGTTTTCCAGGTCTTTTTTATATCACCTCGTAAGTTGGATAATCTGTTCTCATAATACAATTTTTTTGCCCTTCTTATCAGGCTGGTTAGGATTGACGAGTAACGTTTTGTTTGGTCTCTGGTTATGTGACCCATTCTGTACTGTTTTTCATATTGGTGTTTTGTATTTATGGATTTGAGAATGCTGGGTGTTAGCCAGGGACTGTTCAGTCTCTTAGCTGTCATCTGCTTAGTTTTTTTAGGGCAGTGCTTGTTATAGAGGTATTGAGTCTTTTTTAGAAAATTATTAATACATTCGTCAATATCTGTATTGATTTCTAGCTCAGTGTGCCAATCAATGTTTGCTAATGCTGTTGTGAAGTTATTAATGGCTGCCTCATTGTGAAGTCTGAAGGTGACTTTAGTAGTGTCTTGGGGTAATTTACCAAGAGTTGTTATGAGGAAAGTAGGGTAGTGGTCTGTGGTATTATCTGTAATTATGCCTGATTTTAAAGGGGATATGGTGTTGGTCCAGATGTGGTCAAGTAGGGAAACACTAGTCTCTGTAACTCTTGTAGGTTTTGTTACTGTTGGTAGCAACATACAGTTACTCATTGTGTTTGTGAATTCAGTAACGTGTGGGTCCTGGTCTTGCAGGAGATTTATATTGAAGTCACCTGAGAGTAGTAAGTGATCTTTGTTCATGCGTGCATCAGTTATCATACTTCCTAGGTTTTGACTAAATTGGCTAATGTTTGACTGTGGAACTCTGTAGATGTTTATCAATGTGAGAGGTTTTTGTAGGTATTTGGATTTGAATTTGGCTATTATATATTCCCCATGTTCATCTCTTGTGCAAGTATTAGTGATACATTCTAGTTGGTCTGAGTAGTATATGGCTGTGCCACCCCCTTGTTGGTCTGGCCTACAGTTGTGTATGGCTGTGTAACCAGGAATGGTATAGACATCTGTAGTATCAGGCTTTAGCCAGGTTTCAGTTAGTGTAATGATGGACATATTGGCATGTAAGGAATTTAGTAATGCTATGAGGTCATCGTAATGCTTGCTTAAAGATCTGATATTGTAGTTAAAGATAGTTATGTTGTTGTTGGCACTGAGAAGTGCCTTTGATTGTTCTGCAGTGTAGTAATTACAGTAACTGTTTGATTCATTTAAGTCATTAAATAAGAGGTTGGTATCTGGATCAATGCTTGTAATCATAAGATTTGTAGTGAATCTATAGTTAGAATTAAGTATAAAACAAAGTAAATAGTCTTAAGCTAAAAAATAGCACCTGAATTATTTAACAAATGTAAAATAATGGGCTAAGGTATTTTTTTTTTTTTTTTTTTTTTTTTTTAAGCTAAAATAAAGGAGACAATATAAAAGGGACTAGTACAAATAAAGTGATGATCAAATAATGGAGCTTGGGAATAGGATAAACACTGTGTACAACACAAATAGTTGTTTATTTCCTAGAAATTTGGCATAAAAAAACACGGTCGTATGTAAAGTGGTCGTAAGTCGAGCAGGTCTTAAGTCGGATGGTAGGTGTATATATATATATATTTTTTTTTTTCAGCAAACCGGCCGTATCCCACCGAGGTAGGGTGGCCCAAAAAGAAAAACAAAAGTTTCTCTTTAAATTTAGTAATTTATACGGGGGCATGAATGAGGCAGCTTTTTTCAGTGTTCACTCTCTGTGCTTTGTGTAGTATAACAGGAGAGACTATGTGATGGCAGGGTTTACTGTTTTCAGGAGGATTCTTGCTAAGACTTCGGAGATGGTGAAGCTGCCGTTGTTTTGTTTAATTGTATTCAAAACAGCGATCAGTGCTGATTCGAGGCACTTGCGTCTGCGGAAATTAGTGCCTCGAATCAGCACTGATCGCTGTTTCGAATACAATTAAACAAAACAACGGCAGCTTCACCATCTCCGAAGTCTTAGCAAGAATCCTCCTGAAAACAGTAAACCCTGCCATCACATAGTCTCTCCTGTTATACTACACAAAGCACAGAGAGTGAACACTGAAAAAAGCTGCCTCATTCCAGTTTATATTTGTCCAACCTATTTTTATGTTACCCAAGTAATAGCTTTTATATCCTTTTACTCATGTACGAATTAATTGCTCTACCATATTGTATTACTTTTGTCACTACCACTACTACTACTACTACTACCACTAGTGAACATCGAAATGGTACCTCACTAGTATTCACCTCACTCTGAGCCTTTATATACCCTCTGTGTCCATGTATTGTTTGTAATGGCTTGATAAAGCTCCTGGAGAGGGAAACGTTGTCACAATAAATGTCACATTAGTTGCACTTGTGTCCTTTTACTTTACATAGTATAGACTTAGTGATTTTCGACGTTGTACTGAGGTTGTGTGTCGCATAGACACTCTAAACAACTCAGGTCCTGAGCTGTAGCTTCTGACCTAATTTGTACTGGTATCTGTGTATTATCACAGTCGGGGATTTTCTTATGCTGAACTTAGATTCAGTAGTATGGGAGTTTTGTGACTTTTGTGGAGGATCTGCAGATGGTCCCTACTTAGTGACATTATATTATCTCCTTGTTCCTGATTGTGTCGCAGTTGCATGTTATATTGTTGTTGGGCTTAGCATTCTTTTTATTGTTCAAGCAGACTGTTCTGATTGCTAGTTGGTCAAGAAGTTAGTTTATTTGAGGACTTTGTCAGTCACTTGTTTAAGTCTAGTCGAGTCGTGAGACATAGCGAACTACAGTGGACCCCCGGTTAACGATATTTTTTCACTCCAGAAGTATGTTCAGGTGCCAGTACTGACCGAATTTGTTCCCATAAGAAATATTGTGAAGTAGATTAGTCCATTTCAGACCCCCAAACATACATGTACAAACGCACTTACATAAATACACTTACATAATTGGTCGCATTCGGAGGTAATCGTTATGCGGGGGTCCACTGTACTTAGAGCACTTACACACATACACACAAACTTGTACATATTTGTAATATCTTATTAAATGTTAATGTGCCAGACAGTACTTAAGAATTATAAATGTGATATGTGCTTTCAGCACAATACTATTGTATACGAGAGAAGTGATTATTATTAATTTGTTTGAATTGACTAATTTAATTTAACCCTTTCAGGGTCCAAGGCCCAAATCTGGAGTCACGCACCAGTGTCCAAGAATTTAAAAAAAAAATTTTTTTTATTTTTTCTTATGAAATCGTAGAGAATCTTTTTGTGAAGGTAATAAAACAAAAAGTACGAAATTTGGTGGAAAATTGACGAAATTATGCTCTCGCGAATTTTGATGTGTCAGCGATATTTACGAATCGGCGATTTTGCCGAATTTGACTCCTATTATAGGCCAATTGCATTATTCCAATCAACCAAATTCTTAGCTATTTCACTAGTATTACTTCTATTCTATCGATTGAACACAAGAAATCGCCAAGTCAACTGTTTCAACTACAAAATAAAGTGATCGGAAATTGTTAATTTGGCCAATTTAACACAAAGTTCAAAATATTCCAATTTCAAAATAGGGTCCAGAATGAACAATGTAGGCATTCCTGGCACTAAACTAACATTTCCTCTGTTCATTAGTTATGTTTTGAGGCTTTACAAATAAATTCCATTTTGATTTTTTATTCACAAAATGAATTTTTATTCACACCAAAAAATAGGAGATTTACTGTTGTGCAATACTGTAATAATTGTGTAAATATCATCACCATATTTGTGAATGTATATTAGACCCACCAGCTGACGTGTATTAGACGTGTGAGGTCATTTGTTTACTCTTGAATATCGGCAAAAATTTAACATTTCTGCTACTTTGAGCTCAGTTTCAAGCCATTTCCAATGCTAAAACCAATCAAAATCATCTCTATTTCTGTAATATGTCTTCCATTCTATCAAATGAGACCAAGAAATCGCAAATACAACTATAAAAAATATACGAAAAAACACTGCAAAGTTGCTGTTTTAATCGAAAAATCATGATTTCATTTTTTTTCTCTCATTATACACAGTGTGCTGCAGGAATTGTTTTATGTGGTGCACAAATACCACATAGATGTATTCTCTCATATCTAGGCCCAAACGTACCACTCACAGTTTATCAGAGTGAGCTGAGCTCATGGCGTAGATCTACGGTTTGGACCCTGAATGTAAAGCCGTAGATCTACGGGACGGACCCTGAAAGGGTTAATTTGATGATATACCTCTAGACGATACTTAATAAATTTATTAAATTTTAATTTCTCTAGTTAGTAGCCTACCAGTTGTAATCCTGAAGCACTATTGAATCATACTGAATTCTAATGGATAATTGGACAAGGATACTGACTACTTGTTATGAAAACCCAGTAACAGGCTGGATGCTAGAAGGGCAGTCCTTTCTAGTATTCACTGGAGATCTCTAAGCTTTTAGAATCGCGTTTTTTGTAACATTCTGTCACTGAACTTGTTGCAAAGATGGCTAGTTTCAGCTTGCTCAGGGTGGTACTTCTTCACAAACATTTGGACATCATTCCACTTCTGTATTATTTTCTTCTTCACATCTATGGTGTTTCTCACATTCTTTACCATAGGGGTACCACTAGCAAGTTTCATTGCTCCAATTGTAGCTTATTTCACAGTCCCACAAGCACTAAACACAATGAAATAATCGTAAAATGTTTGAATGAGAACGCAGGTTAGTGTTCACTCAAGCATCAACAAAACCAAACTGGCTTACGGCTCCTGTGTGGGGAAGCAGACAGAGTGGGCTGCCGGATAGGTTCGGTACCCGGCGGTTCGAAAATAAGGCCGAGCTCAATAATAGGGACAAAGTTGGTTCGAAAAAAGGGTTCTATTTCCAAAGAGTTCGATAAGCGATACATTCGAAATTTGAGGTTCCACTGTATTTATATTGTTTATCATCTCATATTAGATGAAGTGAGATAGATAAATAAGCCGTAGAGTTGATATTAGTGAAATTATTGAAGTACAAAATTCCACTGGAACGGATTAATTGCATTTCAATTAATTTAAATGAGGAAAATTGACTCTGCAAACAAGCGAATCTAGTTGCAAGCAAGGTCATGGAACGGATTAAACTCGCAAGTAGAGGTTCCACTGTATAAATATATAAATATAAATAAATATATAGATATAAATATATTGAACAGCCACGGTGACATCACACATCCTTGTTTAAGGCCTACTTTTATTGGGAAATAATCTCCCTCTCTCCTACATACTCTAACCTGAGCCTTACTATCCTTGTAAAAACTCTTCACTGCTTTCAGTAACCTACCTCCTATACTATACACCTGCAACATCTGCCACATTGCCCCCCTATCCACCCTGTCATATGCCTTTTCCAAATCCATAAATGCCACAGAAACCTCTTTACCCTTATCTAAATACTGCTCACCTATATGTTTCACTGTAAACACTTGGTCTACATACCCCCTACCTTTCCTAAAGCCTCCTTGTTCATCTGCTATCCTACTCTCCATCTTACTCTTAATTCTTTCAATAATAACTCTACCATACACTTTACCAGGTATACTCAACAGACTTATTCTCCTATAATTTTTGCACTCTCTTTTATCCCCTTTCCCTTTATACAAAGGAACTATGCATGCTCTGTCAATTATTTACATGTAATAATTCAGGTAATACCCTGTAAACATCATGCGGGTAATTTCTCACACCCGATTTTAGGGTTTAAATTAGTCTTGGTTAGTGACGAACAGGTAATATGTTGCCTTAATGACCCTCTTGTAGCCTATAGACTTTAAAATCCATTAACCAACCAATGTGGCTGTACAATCGTCTCTGGTTTATTAATATGCTTGTATGTGATGTTTCTTGTTGCCATGATTGTGTGTCTGTTCAAAAGATTGTTAACTCTTGGAATGCAACATGGAAAAAAAGGTTCGACAAAATATTATTTTGCATTGTTAGTGAGGAATTAGCTAATGCATTTGAGTAACAGAAGAAATGATTCATGATTTCATTCAGGTCCACTTATACATTTGATGTAGCCGAAACAATGGTTCGTGACTTCCTTCAGGTCTACCAACATACACATCTTCCCCTGAATTAGCGCTAATAAATATGAATTCTCATAATGCTGAACCCCCACAGAGTGCCATTTGTATTTTTGAACCTCACAATTAAAGCAAAATTCCTACGGTATTTTTGTCTGATGATAAACACATCTCCAAGGCTCAGTACTTACACCCTTCAGCACTCGCCTTTCTATTATATCTCTTCGATCAGAGTTAGCCTGAATTTCACCCCTTAATTGGAAAATTGCTGTATAACCTGTATCCCACTATTTTCGAAAGCTGCTGATTAAGTCAATAAATTTGCAGAATCTGCATACTCTCCAGTTAAATTTTCCGGCTTTCCACAAGTGTAGCTTGCTGCTGATCTAACACCTTAAACCAATCATCTACAGATGTCCAAAATCGTTATGTACTTGCTCTGCCACAAGCCGTGTTCCTCCTAGTGAGGCAGGGTGACCCGAAAAAGAAGAAATACAGTGGAACCTTGATTTATGAGTATCCCAACGTACAAGTTTTTTGAGATTCGAGCTGTACCTCGGTCGATTTTTTGCTCTGAGTTATGAGCCAACATTTGAGTTACGAGCCAGCTCTTCCCCCTCCCCGCTTCCCTCTCAACCTAAAACCTGGACACCTCGCTTGTTTATCTATGATTTCATGCTTTAATTCCACGGAAATCATTCTCTTTTTATTCTCAGCACTGTCCTTTACACTTACTTTCTTAGGACCCATGCTTACAAAAACAAAATTTGGCCAAACAACTGTTAAAAATGTAAGCAAAGCAGGAGAGAACTGCTCCCACAGCGAGGTAAACAATGCACCGAGTTGACGGTGTTCGTTATTATAATAAAAATAATAATTATTATTATTAGTGTTATTATTATTATTAATTTAAGTAACTAGAGCACAGATCCAATTCCCTAAATTAATAATAATAATAATAACAATAGAGCTTCAGTTCCCTAAATTAATAATAATATTAACAATAACAATTAAGGAAGCCTAGAGAACAAATGGATTTGTCAGTTAAAAATAGGAGAGGAGAGTTATTAAATGGAGAGTTAGAGGTATTGGGAAGATGGAGGGAATATTTCGAGGAATTGTTAAATGTTGATGAAGATAGGGAAGCTGTGATTTCGTGTATAGGGCAAGGAGGAACATCTTGTAGGAGTGAGGAAGAGCCAGTTGTGAGTGTGGGGGAAGTTTGTGAGGCAGTAGGTAAAATGAAAGGGGGTAAGGCAGCCGGGATTGATGGGATAAAGATAGAAATGTTAAAAGCAGGTGGGGATATAGTTTTGGAGTGGTTGGTGCAATTATTTAATAAATGTGTGGAAGAAGGTAAGGTACCTAGGGATTGGCAGAGAGCATGCATAGTTCCTTTGTATAAAGGCAAAGGGGACAAAAGAGAGTGCAAAAATTATAGGGGGATAAGTTTGTTGAGTATACCTGGTGAAGTGTATGGTAGTTATTATTGAAAGAATTAAGAGTAAGACGGAGAATAGGATAGCAGATGAACAAGGAGGCTTTAGGAAAGGTAGGGGGTGTGTGGACCAGGTGTTTACAGTGAAACACATAAGTGAACAGTATTTAGATAAGGCTAAAGAGGTCTTTGTGGCATTTATGGATTTGGAAAAGGCGTATGACAGGGTGGATAGGGGGGCAATGTGGCAGATGTTGCAGGTGTATGGTGTAGGAGGTAGGTTACTGAAAGCAGTGAAGAGTTTTTACGAGGATAGTGAGGCTCAAGTTAGAGTATGTAGGAAAGAGGGAAATTATTTCTTAGTAAAAGTAGGCCTTAGACAAGGATGTGTGATGTCACCGTGGTTGTTTAATATAATTATAGATGGGGTTGTAAGAGAAGTAAATGCAAGGGTCTTGGCAAGAGGCATGGAGTTAAAAGATAAAGAATCACACATAAAGTGGGAGTTGTCACAGTTGCTCTTTGCTGATGACACTGTGCTCTTGGGATATTCTGAAGAGAAGTTGCAGAGATTGGTGGATGAATTTGGTAGGGTATGCAAAAGAAGAAAATTAAAAGTGAATACAGGAAAGAGTAAGGTTATGAGGATAACAAAAAGATTAGGTGATGAAAGATTGGATATCAGATTGGAGGGAGAGAGTATGGAGGAGATGAATGTATTCAGATATTTGGGAGTGGACGTGTCAGCGAATGGGTCTATGAAAGATGAGGTGAATCATAGAATTGATGAGGGGAAAAGGGTGAGTGGTGCACTTAGGAGTCTGTGGAGACAAAGAACTTTGTCCTTGGAGGCAAAGAGGGGAATGTATGAGAGTATAGTTTTACCAACGCTCTTATATGGGTGTGAAGCATGGGTGATGAATGTTGCAGCTGCTCCACAACAAGGTGGCCGCTTGAGCAAAGGAGATTTTTTTTTCCTTCCCACAAACTGAACCATGTTAAATTAATTATATGACGTGTTAAATAAAATTGTGCCACAATTCTTCAATGGCGGTCTGCTGCATTATTATAATAACGATAGAGCTTCAGTTCCCTAAATTAATAATAATAGTAATAATAATACATAATACGTACATAATAATAATTCAGATTGCTTCTGGTAGTTGGCACAGCTGGTAAGCAGTAAACATGTTTACATCGCTGTGGGAGCAGTTCTCTCATGCTTGTTTGCATTTTTTATAGTCATTTGGCCAAATTTCTTTTTTTCTAACCATGGGTCCTAAGAAAATAAGTGCAAAGGACAGTGCTGAGAAGAAAAGGACAATGATTTCCATCAACATCCCCCACCCACACTTCATATAAACAGTTTTTATATGATATTTCTAATTTATAAATACAGTGGAACCTCTACTTACGAGTGCGTCCACGTGCGAGTTTTTCCAGATACGAGCAACTGCTCGGTCTATTTTTTGCTTCCAGATGAGAGCAAAATTTCCAGATGCGAGCGGGCCTCAAGGGAGGTTAATTGACACTGGTGAGGGGGCTCTTGCTCTTGATCTAGGGAATTAGATCTCAGTTGTTTGTTGGACTATCTTATTGAAACTTGGGCAATGTATGATGAAAAGATGCTTCTTAACGTACACCAAAAATGAAAGAAATCGGACCATAAATAACGGAGTTCACTTCTCAGCCATTAGCCTCCCCTTAGCGGTATATTTTCGTATGGTTTTTATGGCTGTATTCTCGTTTTATTTGGTCTCATGTGATAGAATGGAAGATATACTACAAAAATAAATATGATTTTAATTGGTTTCACGATGAAAAGTACCTTGAAATTGAGCTCAGAATAGCAGAAATGTTCGATTCTTTGGCAACATCAGTGGTAGACATCATGAGGTAGCAGTGGCAGACAACATGAAGCAGCAATGGCAGACATTATGAGGTAGCAGTGGCAGACAACATGAAGCAACAGTGGCAGACATCATGAGCTAGCAGTGTCAGACATGAAGCAGCAGTGGCAGACATTATGAGGTAGCAGTGGCAGACAACATGAAGCAGCAGTGACAGATTAAGTGTAGCATTAAGAGTATAGCAATTAAGTGAAGCATTAAAAGTGTAGCACTTATAAGTCACTCTGTCCAACTTTTTTGGGTTATCCTAGGTTCTCAACACATGTAGTCAGGAGAAAGAATGGCTGCTGTGGTGGCCCTATAAACCCCAACAACAATGGCTGCTGTCACCACCACTAGCCACATACCTTATGATATGTATTTTATTCATTCTAGTGTATATATCATGTTTTAATGTTATTAACATTGTTTATTATGTCATATTACATGAATTGTGATAGATAAATAAGCTGTAGAGTTAATATTAGGGAAATTATTAAAGTATTTTCTCTTGCCTGGAATTCCATTGGAACGAATTAATTCCATTTCAGTTAATTTAAATGAGGAAAATTGACTCTGCAAATGAGCAAATCCAGTTGCGAGCAAGGTCATGGAACGGATTAACCCTTAAACGGTCCAAATGTATATATACGTTCTTACGCGTAGCACCCCAAACGTATATATATGTTTTATTTTTCCTGCCTTCAAATTTGGCACTATTGGCCTGAGATGCCTTGTCAGCATAGAATGGGTCCTAACACTCAGTGTGCGCGGAATTAAAAAAATCTGGGACCACTTAGTACCTTGTGGGAGCGCCAGTTAAACTGAGCGCCAGCTAGAGGAAACAGTGTGGCAAACACCAAGGATTCACTGATGTAATGTCATAAGGGGCTCTGGTGGCTAACGCTTTCGCTTCACACGGCAAGGGGCTGGGTTCGATTCCCAGCCAGAGTAGAAACATTGGGCGTGTTTCTTTCCACCTGTTCTCTATGTTCCCCATCAGTAAAATGGGTACCTGGGTGTTAGTTGACTGGTGTGGGTCGCATCCTGGGACACTGACCTAATTTGCCCGACATGCGGAGCATAACAAGGGGCTTTCTATATAGTAGTATGTCATTATCAGCTAGGACTGTATACCATGTACATGTACTTGTAGTAAATAAAGATATTATTAGTATTATATTATTATTATTATATTAACACTTCTCTTTAAGAGGAAAATAATGTTAACCCCAAGTTTAGCATGTCTGTCTATCTCTGTCTCTATCTCTATCTTTCTCTGTCTTTCTCTGTCTGTCTATATCTCTGTCTCTGTCTACCTCTGTCTCTGTATCTCTTTGTCTGTTTCTCTTTCTGTCTGTCTGTCTATCTCTGTCTCACAGGTACACATAAATACAAGTATATATAGTGTAAATTACCTAGGATAACCCAAAAAATCCAGACAAAGTGCTATGCTTTGCTTGAAGATGAGTAAACGTGATGACGCAGTCTTGTGACTCTGAGACAGAGAGCTAGACGGATAGACAGGGAGCTTGACAGACAGACAAATAGACAGACAGACATGCTTGTGTACCAGCGACAACAAAGGAGGGCGATGCTCATCAAATGTCACCTTTAATCTTTTCTTATCAGCAGCACCCTCCCCCACCCTCATGTATGCTCATCAAATGTAAGCTCATATCAGCTGTTATCTCATCATGTCACTGTCAGGGGTGGACTTTGTTTTTCATGCTTCAAGGGAACTTATTAATACCTATTAATATTATTATGTATTATTCTTCTCCTCCTCCACCTCTTCCTCCTCCTTCTCCCTTCTCCTCCCTCCCTCCTCCCCCTCCCTCCTCCCTCCCTCCTCCTACCTCCCTCCTCCTCCCTCCCTCCCTCCTCCCTCCCTCCCTCCTCCCTCCTCCTACCTCCCTCCTCCTCCCTCCCTCCCTCCTCCCTCCCTCCCTCCTCCCTCCCTCCCTCCTCCCTCCCTCCCTCCTCCCTCCCTCCCTCCTCCTCCCTCCCTCCTCCTCCCTCCCTCCCTCCCTCCTCCCTCCCTCCTCCCTCCCTCCTCCCTCCCTCCCTCCCTCCCTCCTCCCTCTCTCCCTCCTCTCTCCCTCCCTCCCTCCTCCCTTTCTCCCTACTCCCTCCTCCCCCCTCCTCCCTCCTCCCCCCTCCTCCCTCCTCCCTCCTCCCCCCTCCTCCCTCCTCCCTCCTCCTCCTCCTCATTATTATATACTTCCACATATCCAAAACATTGCTGGGGACATATAAATACTTTGCATATATTCCAAGACATTAGTAAATGGCTAAGGCAGGTGTAAATATCCATCTGTCAGTTAGTAAATGGCTAAGGCAGGTGTAAATATCCATCTGTCAGTGTGTTTGTGACAATTTGAGTACAATTTCAGTACCTAATACTACTGTCAGAACAAAGATTGGTTATAAAATGACAAGAACTACTACAAATTGTAATTATCAGAACATAAAAATTATATGAAATAATATGAAAAATAGAAAAAAAGGTATATCGGCAACACTTCTGCAAGCGGCAGGACTCGATGTTGCTGTCACATGAGCATCCAGTGCCAACTTTTTGGTCTCATATCTCGGTAAGTACTGACCCTAATTTTTTTTTTATTCTAAAATGTCAAAAAATGTGTTCTTTTTTCTATAATTTTTTTTTTTCCCCAAAATATTCGGGGTGCTGCGCAAGTGAACGTATATATACGTTTGGACCGTTTAACCCTTAAACGGTCCAAACGTATATATACATTCACTAGCGTAGCGCCCAAACTTTTTTGAGGAAAAAATCATTATTTTTTAATAGGAAAAAAGAGCATGTGGTACCCAGGTGTCCCACATTATTTTAATATGGTGCACAGTGAGTGCGCACACCCATTCTCTCATGTCTAGGCGACTCAGACGTATCGTGGCAATGTTGAATGAATGACAAAGAAAACGTATATATACGTTTGGGGCGCTACACGAGAGAACGTATTTATGTGTTTGGACCGTTTAGGGGTTAAGGGTTAAACTCGTAAGTAGAGGTTCTACTGTACGTTGTTTTAGTGTTTTCCTTAGAAAACTAATGATCTACTGCAGTTAGCCTCAAAAATACTCTGTTTTCTCTTACAGTAAGAACATGGGAAGCTATGATAGTCAAATTGGGACAGAAATGGCTGACGCTTCTGCCGCTACCTCTGCCACCATATTATGGTCTATTTTATTCATTTTAGAGTATATATCATGTTTCTGTGCTAATTATATTGTTTATTATGTCATATTAGATGAATTGTGATAGATAAATAAGCCGTACAGTTGATAATAGCATCATATTCAATTATTTTTTTCTAGTGCAGGAACAGATTAATGGCTTTTCAGTTAATTTAAATGAGGAAAATTAATTTGATATACAAGTAAATTGAGTTACGGGCTACTTCCTGGAACAGTTTAATTACCCAACAAAAGGCTGCAGATAGAATGATAAATTCTCACTACAGGCAGCACACTCCACCAATATTCAATACACTAAACCTACTCACCATACAAAACATCCATACTTATTACTGCACCTATTACATACATAGAACACTTAACTCTGATATTAACCCTCCCCTCAAACATCTCCTTGCCAACCTCAACAGAACACATGACCATAACACAAGGCACAGATCACTCTTTGATGTTCCTCGTGTCCATCTCACACTATGCAAAAACTCAATGCACATAAAAGGCCCTAAAATCTGGAATTCATTACCTGTAAATATGAAAGAAACACTACCTGTTTATAAATTCAAGTCTCTTCTCAAAGATCACTTACTCACCCAAAACCAAATAAATACTGAATAACTGAACCTTATAAATTGTATATCTTAAATGTTTCTCACAATTATATCACATAAATGTTAAACCTAAAACCCAATCTATCTTTATTATTTTTTAAATACACTACCTAACAGAATACTCCATATGACTGAATGTACAACAATGCATGCAACCATATGACCTGTCTTTGTAATACTCACTTGTGCTTTATAGTAATCTGTTTACATTAATGTTTTATCACTGATTTCATCATTGCTTAGTTAATCTTAAGTTAATTTTAAGCCAGCCCGTAATGCTATGCATAGTATAAGTGGCTTTGGCATGCTGCTCTTATCTGTATTTTTTTACCTCTGTATGTGTGCACAAATTGTTAATAAATAAATAAATAAAACTCGTAAGTCAAGGTTCCAATGTACTTTATTCACTCACTCCATCAGTGTCTTGCCAGAGGCGTGCCGATACTGCGATTCAAAAACTGCAGCATATCTCCATCCTTCCTCCAGAGTGCAGGCACAGTAATACTTCCCACCTCCACAATTCAAGTCTGACTAACCGGTTTCCTTGAATCCCTTCATAAATGTTACCTTGCTCACACTCCAATAGCACGTAAAGTCATAAAACCCTCATGTCTCCACTCACTCCTAACACACTCTCACATGCTTACTGGATGTTTAAGCCCCTTGCACTCAAAACCACCTATTACATTCTGCAAATGTAATAATGATAATCTCCCTTCCCCTTTTCCCTACTTCCACCAGGAGAGGCTCAAGTCAAATGGGGTCTGACCTTCCCTCAAGGCATCAACAGGGAGCTCTGCGACGAGGGGGATGCCTGCTTGGACTTCGGGGTGGCAAAGGTAGTGGTAACAACAGAGGATCACTGCCAGAAGGTGTCCTGGGTCGCCTCAAATGTCGTCGAACTTGAGGATTGCATAATAATGGAGGGTCACTGGTAGGATTCCAGCGGTTTGGTCCTGGAGTGATGGGAGGGATGAAGTCTGAACCTAAGAATGAGTTTTGCAGATAATTTTATTTAAGTACTGAGTGTCTGGTAGCCTTACTTGAAGCTTAAAATGTTGCTTCTGGTATTTGTGGTGATCTTTCTGTGAGAGAAACATTAAGTCAATTGGCGTTTGCCTTGTCTATATTACTTTCTTCGATATTATGTTTGGAGACATGAATTAGTAGTTCTTACTGCTTAAACAAAAATAATCCCCTCCCACCCTTTTCTTGTATGGCTGTTTCACCTATCTTCTCCTTCCCCTCCATACCTACACTCCTCTCACTTCACAAGTTCATCCTCTCTCTCACTCTCAGGTATGGGGGAGGAGAGCAGATTTCCCAGCCATGGCCCATAGAAAAAGAGCCACGAGATGAGACTGCCTTCATCACCGCCGACATGCTGCAAAACCCTTCCAGGTGGTACGGTGGAGTGACTGAGGCTTACTGGATCTCTTCCACCGGTTTGGCTGTCAGGGTAGGTGCCCCTAGTTGTCTGTTATGTTTATATGAAGGTGCTTATATTAGGGTAATAATGGAGCTTTGAGTGGGGTTCTCTGGCTATTAAAAGTGCAAGAAACATTTAGACTGTTAAGGATATCCCCATTTTGACTGGTTATATTTTTCCAGTCGTTTTGGCCACCAGACAATTTCTGATGCCGACTAGTGTCCTAATGTGTGACCATCTGGAGTCTGGTTGCCAGGTGAGTGTTTGCTGACGATATCAATTGTTATTTATCTCACCATGTCATTCCTTCTTATTGAGTATTGCAGGTTGAGGAGACAACACCACTCTTCCTAAGTGTCCCAGACCTTGATGGTGACAGTGTGGCCGACGAATTGTGTCTGAAAGCCCGTTATGAACTGCCCTACGTTGCCATGCCAGGCAGCAACCTCACCCTCGATTATTTCCTCTGCTCTGCCGACGACATCAGGAAGGTTAGAGATGACCTTCTTACCTTTTAATCCACATTAACCCATAAACTTTCCAAATGTATATACAGGTCTCCCTCAACATTCACGTTTTCAACTTTCACGGGCTTCACACATTCGCGAATTCCCAACCGCCAAATTCCCAGCCACCAAATTCCCAGCCGCCAAATCATATTTAAGTTTCCCACCACCTGTGAGTCCCTACAACCCTCCCTCTGACCCCTGCAACTGGCAGCCAGCCTTCCCACCACTCAGTGTGGTGAGTGTTTTGTTTGTTCATTATTTGCTATTAAACTACAGTATAAATAATGTAAACCCATTCATGACTGCATATTGGAATGGCTATTCGGACAGGTATTAGACGGTGACATCATGTGTTTACTCTTGAACACTGCAAAGAATTAAACATTTCTGCTACAGCTAATAATAACAATAGTAATAATAATAATAATAATAATAATAAATATGATATAATTGAAGAAGGAAATTGTACAAAAATATGAGGGAGTGGTTGACACATCGTCAGTGTGACTTTGTTTATGCTGGAGTGAACATTAGTCTCCCTGCTCTTCCAAACATTTCACAATAATTCATTGTGTTTGGTGCTTGTAGATTGAGTGTGACTGGAGTGGTAGAGGCAGTGATTGAGGCAATGGTATTTAATAACATACATGTTAATAATAATACATGTTATTAATAATATGTACTGTTATTATTTATAACATATATGTTATTAAATACATACATGTTAATAATAATACATGTTATTAATAATAACATGTACTATTATTATTTATAACATATATGTTATTAAATACCACTGCCTCAACCGTTGAATTATTGTGAAATGTTTGGAAGAGCAGGGAGACTAATGTTCACTCCAGCATAAACAAAGTCACACTGACGATGTGTCAACCACTCCCTCGTATTTTTGTACAATTTCCTTCTTCAATTATATCATATTTATTATTATTATTATTATTATTATTATTGTTATTATTAGCAATAGCAGAAATGTTTGATTCTTTGCTGTGTTCAAGAGTAAACACATGATGTCACCGTCTAATACCTTTCCTAATAGCCATTCCAATATGCAGTCATGAATGGGTTTACATTATTTATACTGTAGTTTAATAGCAAATAATGAACAAACAAAACACTCACCACACTGAGTGGTGGGAGGGCTGGCTGCCAGTTGCGGGGGTCGGAGGGAGGGTAGTAGGGATTCGCAGTGGTGGAGGCATTGGTGGAGACTGTGGTATTTAATAACATACGTTATTAAAATGTTAAATTTTTGCCGATATTCAAGAGTAAACAAACGACCTCACACGTCTAATACACGTCAGCTGGTGGGTCTAATATACATTCACAAATATGGTGATGATATTTATACAATTATTACAGTATTGCATAACAGTAAATCTTCTATTTTTGGTGTGAATAAAAATTCATTATGTGAATAAAAAATCAAAATGGAATTTATTTGTAAAGCCTCAAAACATAACTAATGAACAGAGGAAATGTTAGTTTAGTGCCAGGAATGCCTACATTGTTCATTCTGGACCCTATTTTGATTAAAGCATAACATGTATATATTTAGTACAATTTATGACGTTTTCATGTATTTTATGATTATTCATGGTTCAACAAGTTAAGGAAGCAGTATTGTAATATATTTCCCTACAATATATTGGGGCACCAAACATTCACGGTTTTTCAACATTCGCGAGGCTCTTGATCCCCTAACCCTCGCGAATGTTGAGGGAGACCTGTACGTATATGTTCACTACCCCAGTGCCCCGAATATTTTGAAAAAAAAAAAGCACATTTTTCTAAGTGTTATAGGATAAAAAAAATTTAGGGTCAGTACTTACCGAGATATGAGGCCGCGAAGTTCGCACTTGGAGATCACCTGGCGGCAACATGGAGCGCTGCCACTTGCAGAAGTGTTGCCGATATATCTTTTTTTCCATTTTTCATATTTTATATAATTTTTATGTTCTGATAATTACAATTTATTGAAGTTCTTGTCATTTCATAACCAATCTTTGTTCTGACACTAGTATTAGGTACTTAAATTGTACTCAGATTGTCACAAACACTGACAGCTGGACATTTACACCTGCCTTGGTCATTTACTATTGTCTTGGAATATTTACAAAGTATTTATAGGTCCCAGCAATGTTTTGAATATGTGGAAGTACAGTGGACCCCCGCATAACGATCACCTCCGAATGCGACCAATTATGTAAGTGTATTTATGTAAGTGCGTTTGTACATTTATGTTTGGGGGTCTGAAATGGACTAATCTACTTCACAATATTCCTTATGGGAACAAATTCGGTCAGTACTGGCACCTGAACATACTTCTGGAGTGAAAAAATATCGTTAACCGGGGGTCCACTGTATATAATAATAATGAGGAGGAGAAGGAGGAGGAGGAGAAGGAGGAGGAGGAGGAGGAGAAGGAGAAGGAGGAGGAGGAGAAGGAGGAGGAGGAGGAGGAGGAGGAGAAGGAGGAGGAGGAGAAGGAGGAGGAGGAGGAGAAGGAGAAGGAAGAGGAGGAGAAGGAGAAGGAAGAGGAGGAGAAGGAGAAGGAAGAGGAGATGGAGGAGGAGAAGGAAGAGGAGATGGAGGAGGAGAAGGAAGAGGAGATGGAGGAGGAGAAGGAGAAGGAAGTGGAGATGGAGAAGAAGGAGGAGGAGGAGAAGGAGGAGGAGGAGGAGGAGAAGGAAGAGGAGGAGAAGGAGGAGGAGAAGGAGGAGGAGGAGAAGAAGAAGAAGAAGAAGAAGGAGGAGGAGAAGAAGAAGAAGGAGGAGGAGGAGAAGAAGGAGGAGGAGGAGGAGAAGAAGGAGGAGGAGGAGAAGAAGAAGGAGGAGGAGAAGAAGGAGGAGGAGGAGAAGAAGGAGGAGGAGGAGAAGAAGGAGGAGGAGGAGGAGAAGAAGGAGGAGGAGAAGAAGGAGAAGGAGGATGAGGAGAAGAAGAAGAAGAAGGAGGAGAAAAAGGAGGAGGAGGAGGAGAAGAAGGAGGAGAAGAAGGAGGAGGAGGAGAAGAAGAAGGAGGAGGAGGAGGAGAAGAAGGAGGAGGAGGAGAAGAAGAAGGAGGAGGAGGAGAAGAAGGAGGAGAAGAAGAAGGAGGAGGAGGAGAAGAAGAAGGAGGAGGAGGAGAAGAAGAAGATAACAAGGAGGAGGAGGAGGAGAAGAAGAAGATAACAAGGAGGAGGAGGAGAAGAAGGAGGAGGAGGAGAAGGAGGAGGAGGAGGAGGAGAAGGAGGAGGAGGAGAAGAAAGAGGAGAAGGAGGAGGAGGAGGAGGAGAAGAAGAAGGAGGAGGAGAAGAAGGAGGAGGAGGAGAAGAAGGAGGAGAAGAAGGAGGAGGAGAAGAAGAAGGAGGAGGAGAAGAAGGAGGAGGAGGAGAAGAAGGAGGAGGAGGAGGAGAAGAAGAAGGAGGAGAAGGAGAGGAAGGAGGAGAAGAAGAAGGAGGAGAGGAAGGAGGAGGAGAAGAAGAAGAAGAAGGAGGAGAAGGAGGAGGAGGAGAAGAAGAAGGAGGAGGAGGAGAAGAAGGAGGAGGAGGAGGAGAAGAAGGAGGAGGAGGAGAAGAAGGAGGAGGAGGAGGAGAAGAAGGAGGAGGAGGAGAAGAAGATAACAAGGAGGAGGAGGAGGAGAAGAAGATAACAAGGAGGAGGAGGAGGAGGAGAAGAAGATAACAAGGAGGAGGAGGAGGAGAAGAAGATAACAAGGAGGAGGAGGAGGAGAAGAAGATAACAAGGAGGAGGAGGAGAAGAAGATAACAAGGAGGAGGAGGAGGAGAAGGAGGAGGAGGAGGAGAAGAAGGAGGAGGAGGAGGAGAAGAAGGAGGAGGAGGAGGAGAAGGAGGAGGAGGAGGAGAAGGAGGAGGAGAAGGAGGAGGAGGAGGAGAAGAAGAAGAAGAAGAAGGAGGAGGAGGAGGAGAAGAAGAAGGAGGAGGAGGAGAAGAAGGAGGAATAGGAGGAGAAGGAGGAGGAGGAGGAAAAGGAGGAGGAGGAGAAGAAGGAGGAGGAGGAGGAGAAGAAGGAGGAGGAGGAGGAGAAGAAAGAGGAGGAGGAGAAGAAGAAGGAGGAGGAAGAGAAGAAGAAGAAGAAGGAGGAGAAGAAGAAGGAGGAGGAGGAGGAGAAGAAGAAGGAGGAGGAGGAGGAGAGAGAAGTAGGAGGAGGAGAGAGAGAAGAAGAGGAGGAGGAGGAGGAGGAGGAGAAGAGAAGAAGGAGGAGAGGAGAGAGAAGAAGGAGGAGGAGAAGAAGAAGAAGAAGGAGTAGAAGAAGAGGAGGAGGAGGAGAAGGAGAAAAGGAGGAGAAGAAGGAGGAGGAGGAGAAGGAGGAGGAGGAGAAGGAGGAGGAGGAGAAGGAGAAGAAGGAGGAGGAGAAGAAGAAGGAGGAGAAGAAGAAGGAGGAGGAGGAGGAGAAGAAGAAGGAGGAGGAGGAGAAGAAGGAGGAGGAGGAGGAGGAGGAGAAGAAGAAGGAGGAGGAGGAGGAGGAGAAGAAGGAGGAGGAGGAGGAGAAGAAGGAGGAGAAGAAGGAGGAGGAGAAGAAGGAGGAGGAGAAGAAGGAGGAGGGAGGAGGAGAAGAAGGAGGAGAAGGAGGAGGAGAAGGAGAAGGAGGAGGAGGAGGAGAAGGAGGAGGAGGAGGAGAAGAAGAAGGAGGAGGAGGAGAAGAAGGAGGAGGAGGAGGAGGAGGAGGAGAATGAGAATGAGAATACATAATAATATTAAAATAATAAGTTCCCTCGAAGCATGAAAAACAAAGTCCACCCCTGACTGATGTGATAAGATGAGATAACATTTGATAAGAGCTGACGTTTGATGAGCATTCGCAAGGGTGCAGTGATAAGACTTGATAAGAAAAGATTAGGGCCTGCTTTGTTTTTGCTGGTACACAAACATGTTTGTCTGTCTGTCAAGCTCCCTATCTATCTGTCTATCCATCTAGCTCTCTGTCTGAGAGAGAGCCACAAAACTGCGTCGTCACGTTTACTCACATCTTCAAGCAGAATATAGCACTTTGTCTGGATTTTTTGGGTTATCCTAGGTAACTTACACTATGTATACTTGTATTTATACTAACCTGTGAGACAGAGATAGACAGATAGAAAGAGACAGACAGACAGGGATAGACAGACACAAAGATAGACAGACAGAGATAGACACAGAGAGACAGACAGAAATAGACACAGATACAGACAGACAAATGGAGATAGAGCCACGCCGCCAGCAGCCGGCCAGCCACACAGCTGGCTGCCATGCAGCTGGCCAGCCAGTTAGCCAGCCAGACAGCCAGCCAGCCAGCCTGCCAGCCAGAATTGTTTTTCTTTACTTAGGGCATAGGTTATAAGACATTCTGAAAGGATGTTACACAAATATTGCACATTGGTTATTATTATGGGCCACATCCACCTCAGAACCACTAAACTCAGGTTCAAAGTCACTTTCCTCTTAAAATGGGAGTGTTAATACTGCATGACATCAGTGAATCCCAGGTGTTTGCTGTGCTGTTTGCTCTAGTTGTCGCTCACTTGAACTGGTGTTCCCACAAGGTACTAAGTGGTCCCAGATTTTTTTTTTTTTAAACTGCGCACACTGAGTGTTAGGAGCCATTCTATGCTGACAAGGCATCTCAGGCCAATCGTGCCAAATATGAAGGCAGGAAAATTAAACGTATTTATATGTTTGGGGCACTAGCGGTAAAAACGTATGTATACGTTTGGACCGTTTACTGGTTAAATACATGGCCTTACATAGAGCTTACATTATTGGATCATACACAACCTTTAGAGGGAAGTAAACTATTTTATGTTGTTTGTCGTATTTGGGATTTCCTCAGTTAAATCTATAATAATAGTGTGCTAAATGGTGATATATATTATGGACAAGTTATATTATAAACACAGGTACAAAAGAAAGACCTGTAATGCCTGGCAGTAAATCGAGTCCCTAAGCAAGGAACAAACTACGAGAATAAAGGGAAAGACAAACATCAAAGATAGTTTTTTGCGTAGCGGTATATTCCCACCACTAATATTTATAATACATAGAGTGCAGTAGAGCAGCAATGTAGGCTGATTCCATACAAGTTAGAATAATTGTGAGAGAACAAAGTGAGTTCGTTCACTGCTATTGGTTTATAACCAATACAAGAGAGACCAGTATTTGTACTCAGCCCGCTAGTGAGAAACTGACTCCAGATAGAAGTGTAAGTATATCATTAATTCAGTTAGAGACAATCTCTCGCCCAACTGATTTATGTATAAATATGACAGTCAATTACTGCACCAGTGTTCAATGGGAAGACAACATGGCAGAAAACCTGATCAACAAAACTCCAAGGAAATGATAGGTCTGTAGGACTTTTTTCCCCTCAGTGCCAAACGAGGGAATGAATTGAGCATTTAAACATGGCTGACCAGCATCCAAACACCAGCTACTGCCAGACGTAAAACTAGCGAAGTGAAATTCTTATCTTTACTGACATTCATCTGTACTGACAGTAGCATCATATCACCTGTACCAGTGCTAATGAGAGGGAAACACAGCAGACATCATCAAATCAACAATACAAAACTCCAGGGTTATAGGTCGGTTATCCCTCAGTGCCAGTCGTGGGAAAGAAGTGAATATTTAAACAGCCAAGGTTAATGTTTTAGTAGCTGACCTATATTCAGCTGACCAGTGTACAGTGAGAGAATTATAGGAGAAAATCCCAAATATATCTATAAACTCAAGGAAAGTCAGGTTGTAAGTGGCGTTTACTTTCCTCAGTGTTTTAAAAATGGCTGAGTCAGCAGACCAGGTCAGGGGTCAACAACACGACACAACCCCAAATAAATGGAATTGAGAGGATTTGGAAGGAATAAACCATTGATTAAACCTTTCTAGTCTACCAGAATGGAAAGGAGTTAGAAGTTAATAGGTGAAACAGGACTGTGAAGTGAGGCAGGAAGGGGAGTGTGTAATAAAGGGTTAACTGAAAGGGGTGTGTGAAGTTAAGGGAAAAGTGAGCAGTGAAGAGGGTTTTGAAGAAGAAAATTTACTAGTAATTCAGTGGTGATTGCTAAAGCAGATACTAGGGTGTACTAGGGGACTGGAAAAGAGAAATAAATGTTATTGTATATGAGTAAAAGTGTGAAGAGTGAAAATGGCAGGCATTAGGGGGGGTACAGGCTGCCATAATTATATTTATCTTTCTCCTTCAATTCCATGAAGAAAGAAATCAGTCATGGGGGCTGGAAAAGGCGAATGGAGTAATAGCAAACTGGACAGTAAAAGCCCAACAGTTGCCATCCTACCAGAAAAGTAAATGTCACTATCGCTGCAAGGTATGGCAACACCGCATACCCAAACAAAAACAGTGGTACACAGCTCTTATTGTAGCGCTCTTAAGTGGTGATATCCAAATTAATCCAGGACCTCAAACTATTGTGCAGAGGCAAAACAGATAGATAAATGACGGTGATAATGATGGTCAAGTAGCTAGGAATAATAACCTTAACTCCATATGTAATGCATACATAGGTCAGTGTGAGACAATACAGCCATTATTATCTCAAACACTACCAAACAGGTGCATGTACTAAAGTATGCATGAAAAACAGAAAAGGCACCTTATGTAAAATGTGTAAGTGGTGGGTGCATGATGGATGTATGTACAATTATAGCAACGGTGCCAGAATTCACTTTGTGTGTAACAAATGCACTTTGGCACAGTTACCCTTTAGCAATGATGACATTGATTTACCTAATTTTAATACAAATGACCCATTGCCATATATTGATGATTATAATTGTTTTATGAAAACAGGCCTTCACTTTATTCATGTCAACGCAAGATCACTTCTTCCTAAATTGGCAGAGATTTGGATTCTAGCTAACAAAATTAGGGCAGCAGTTATAACCATCTCTGAATTCTGGTTGGATGATATGGTGACTGACGACGAGGTCAAAATAGGTTACAATATAAAACGCTTAGATAGGAACAGAAAGGGTGGTGGAGTATGTGCCTACATTAGAAATACCTTAGCTTACAACCCAAGACCTGATTTAAATAACAATAAACTGGAAATTCTATGGTTTGAAGTGCTGCTTCCCAAGACCAAACCCATCTTAGTAGGAACTAGTTACTGCCCTCCTACCCAGGACCAGTTTTTAGAAGACTTTTCCAGAGTCTTGTCCGGACTTGAAGACAATTGCGAGACAATAATACTGGACGACTTCAATATCTGTTTTCAGCAGCAAAATAATGGGCTATGCAAATGGTATAAGCAAATTCTAGGTTTAAATAGTTACACTCAACTAATTAATACACCAACCCGGATCACAGTTCTCAGCCACCCTAATTGACCACATACTCTGTAACCGCACTGAGAACATTAGTCAGTCAGGCGTCATTACCACAGGTCTTAGTGATCATTTCATCATTTACTGCACTAGGAAAATCACTAGGGATAGGATAGGCCTACACAGGACAATAAAAATGAGGTCAACTAGAAACTGCAGTAAAGAAACACTGGTAAATAGGCTACACAATTGTGACTGGACAGAGATAACAAGTTGCACGGACGTAAACGATGCCTGGGAAAAATTCAAAACAGTGTTCACTGTTATCCTTGATAATATTGCACCAGTTAAAGAGGTTAGGATTAAACGAAGAACTGAACCCTGGATGACTACTGAGATATTAGATAATATGAAATTCAGAGACCAGCTGCTAAAAAGATTTAAAGCAAACAGACAGGATATTGCAGCACTAAATGAATTCCAAAGGGTGAGGAACAGAGTACAGAGACTTATAAAAGGAGCAAAGGCAAAGCACTATTGCTCAAAAATTGAAGAGTATAAGCATAACCTCAGAAAGCTCTGGCAACAACTAAAACAGTTGGGGTATAGCCATAAGCCAGTAGATAGGTCTAACATAGTACTCACTATCAATAACAAGGTATGCCACAAAACATCTAAGGTGGCAAATTGCTTTAATTCCTACTACACATCTGTTGCATCAACACAAGTAAGTAAACTACCAGCTGCATCAAATACCTTTAACACAGACTCTGATAAGTTTCAAACATACTATACCAATAAAGGGGTAACCCCAAACAGTTGTCAACTAGTAAGTGCATCTCATGACTTTATTCAAAAAGAACTAAGCAGGTTAAGAGCAGTAATTTAGTAATTTAAGCATACAAACAGAGGTACAAAAAATACAGGTAAGAACAGCATGCCAAAGCCACTTATATGCATAGCATTACGGGCTGGCTTAAAATTAACTTAAGATTAACTAAGCAATGATGAAATCAGTGATAAAACATTATTGTAAACAGATAACTATAAAGCACAAATGAGTATTACAAAGACAGGTCATATGGTTGCTTGCATTGCTGTACATTCAGTCGAATGGAGTAATCTGTTAGGTAGTGTATTTAAAAAAATAATAAAGTTAGATTGGGTCCTTGGTTTAACATTTGTGTGATATAATTGTGAGTAACATATAGGATATACAATTTATAAGGTTCAGTTATTCAGTAATTATTTGGTTTTTAGTGAGTAAGTGATCTTTGAGAAGAGACTTGAATTTATAAACAGGTAGTGTTTCTTTTATATTTACAGGTAATGAATTCCAGATTTTAGGGCCTTTTATGTGCATTGAGTTTTTGCATAGCGTGAGATGGACACGAGGAACATCAAAGAGTGATCTGTGCCTTGTGTTATGGTCATGTGTTCTGTTGAGGTTGGCAAGGAGATGTTTGAGGGGAGGGTTAATATCAGAGTTAAGTGTTCTATGTATGTAATAGGTGCAATAATAAGTATGGATGTTTTGTATGGTGAGTAGGTTGAGTGTTTTGAATATTGGTGGAGTGTGTTGCCTGTAGTGAGAATTTGTTATCATTCTAACTGCAGCCTTTTGTTGGGTAATTAGTGGTCTGAGATGGTTAATTGTTGTTGAGCCCCATGCACAAATTCCATAGGTGAGATAGGGGTAAATAAGAGAGTGATAAAGGGCCAGGAGGGCTGACTGTGGAACATAGTACCGTATCTTCGATAGTATGCCTACAGTCTTGGAGATTTTCTTAGAAATTTGTTGTACATGTATATGTGTATGAAATTTGAGTCTATTATCGAGGTGGATTCCTAGGAATTTTCCCTCTGTTAGCTTTGTGATAGGTGATCCGTTTATTGTTATGTTAAGAGGTACATCTGTAGCTCTGTTACCAAACTGAATGAAGTAGATTTTGTCAATGTTTAGTGTAAGTTTGTTAGTCCTCATCCAGGTAGATATTTTCTGTAATTCGGTGTTTACAGTATTGGCTAGCATGACTGGGCTTGGGTGAGAGAAGACGTATGTAGTGTCATCTGCAAAAAGTGTGGGTTTGAGTAATTGCGAAGCATTTGGTAGGTCATTTATGTATAGGAGAAAGAGAAGAGGGCCAAGGACACTTCCCTGTGGGACACCAACTGTAATTGGTTGTGCGGAAGAGCTTGCCCCATTTGCGTACACATATTGGCTTCTGTTGCTGAGGTATGACTTGAGGTAGTTGAGGGAGTGCCCTCTAATACCATAGTGTGACAATTTTACGTGGAGCAAGTCATGGTCAACTGTATCAAAAGCTTTACGTAAGTCAATGAAGATCCCCAGTGGGACTTCTTTTTTCTCTATTGCAGTGTATATATGTTCTAGCATGTGTATAATAGCATCATTAGTATTTTTATTAGGCCTGAATCCAAATTGGCAGGGGTTGAGAATGTTTGGGGAGATGAGGTAGGAGTAGATTCGTTTATGAATTAATTTTTCAAAGATTTTTGAGAGAGGGTGTAAATTGGATATTGGCCTATAGTTATTCAACTCTGTTTGGTCTCCTCCTTTATGGATCGGGGTGACCCTTGCTATTTTGAGAACTGTAGAGAAGGTGGAGGATTCAATGGATTTGTTAAAGAGTGTTGCAATGATTGGTGATAGTACTTGTGACGCTTTTTTGTATATAAAGGGTGGTAAGGTATTTAAATCTCCTGCCTTGTTTTTCAGTGCGTTGATAATAAGGGAGACTTCGTATGGGTTAGTCGGAGCTAGGAACAGTGTGTTCGGGTAGTTGCCAGTGAGGTAGTCATTTGGTGGGGTATCTGAGCTTGGGATTTTATTGGCAAGGTTTTGACCTATAGTGGAGAAGAAATCATTGAGTCTGTTTTGCTGTTTCTGTTGGTGGGAGTTGGGGTTCATCTGATTTTGCTAATTTTATTTCGCTATGTCGGGATATCTTTTTTGTTCCCAGAATTTCTGATAGGGTCTTCCAGGTCTTTTTTATATCACCTCGTAAGTTGGATAATCTGTTCTAATAATACAATTTTTTTGCCCTTCTTATCAGGCTGGTTAGGATTGACGAGTAACGTTTTGTTTGGTCTCTGGTTATGTGACCCATTCTGTACTGTTTTTCATATCGGTGTTTTGTATTTATGGATTTGAGAATGCTGGGTGTTAGCCAGGGACTGTTCAGTCTCTTAGCTGTCATCTGTTTAGTTTTTTTAGGGCAGTGCTTGTTATAAAGGTATTGGGTCTTTTTTAGAAAATTATTAAAACATTTGTCAAAATCTGTATAGATTTCTAGCTCAGTGTGCCAGTCAATGTTTGTTACTGCTGTTATTTTTTTATTTTTTTTTTATTATCACACCGGCCGATTCCCACCAAGGCAGGGTGGCCCGAAAAAGAAAAACTTTCACCATCATTCACTCCATCACTGTCTTGCCAGAAGGGTGCTTTACACTACAGTTTTTAAACTGCAACATTAACACCCCTCCTTCAGAGTGCAGGCACTGTACTTCCCATCTCCAGGACTCAAGTCCAGCCTGCCGGTTTCCCTGAATCCCTTCATAAATGTTACTTTGCTCACACTCCAACAGCACGTCAAGTATTAAAAACCATTTGTCTCCATTCACTCCTATCAAACACGCTCACGCATGCCTGCTGGAAGTCCAAGCCCCTCGCACACAAAACCTCCTTTACCCCCTCCCTCCAACCCTTCCTAGGCCGACCCCTACCCCGCCTTCCTTCCACTACAGACTGATACACTCTTGAAGTTATTCTGTTTCGCTCCATTCTCTCTACATGTCCGAACCACCTCAACAACCCTTCCTCAGCCCTCTGGACAACAGTTTTGGTAATCCCGCACCTCCTCCTAACTTCCAAACTACGAATTCTCTGCATTATATTCACACCACACATTGCCCTCAGACATGACATCTCCACTGCCTCCAGCCTTCTCCTCGCTGCAACATTCATCACCCACGCTTCACACCCATATAAGAGCGTTGGTAAAACTATACTCTCATACATTCCCCTCTTTGCCTCCAAGGACAAAGTTCTTTGTCTCCACAGACTCCTAAGTGCACCACTCACTCTTTTTCCCTCATCAATTCTATGATTCACCTCATCTTTCATAGACCCATCCGCTGACACGTCCACTCCCAAATATCTGAATACGTTCACCTCCTCCATACTCTCTCCCTCCAATCTGATATTCAATCTTTCATCACCTAATCTTTTTGTTATCCTCATAACCTTACTCTTTCCTGTATTCACCTTTAATTTTCTTCTTTTGCACACCCTACCAAATTCATCCACCAATCTCTGCAACTTCTCTTCAGAATCTCCCAAGAGCACAGTGTCATCAGCAAAGAGCAGCTGTGACAACTCCCACTTTGTGTGTGATTCTTTATCTTTTAACTCCACGCCTCTTGCCAAGACCCTCGCATTTACTTCTCTTACAACCCCATCTATAAATATATTAAACAACCACGGTGACATCACACATCCTTGTCTAAGGCCTACTTTTACTGGGAAAAAATTTCCCTCTTTCCTACATACTCTAACTTGAGCCTCACTATCCTCGTAAAAACTCTTCACTGCTAAATTCAAATCCAAATACCTACAAAAACCTCTCACAGTGATAAACATCTACAGAGTTCCACAATCAAACATTAGCCAATTTAGTCAAAACCTAGGAAGTATGATAACTGATGCACGCATGAACAAAGATCACTTACTACTCTCAGGTTGTGAAGTTATTGCTGTTGTGAAGTTATTAATGGCTGCCTCATTGTGAAGTCTGAAGGTGACTTTAGTAGTGTCTTGGGGTATTTTACCAAGAGTTGTTATGAGGAAAGTAGGGTAGTGGTCTGTGGTATTATCTGTAATTATGCCTGAGTTTAAAGGGGATATGGTGTTGGTCCAGATGTGGTCAAGTAGGGAAACACTAGTCTCTGTAACTCTTGTAGGTTTTGTTACTGTTGGTAGCAACATGCAGTTACTCATTGTGTTTGTGAATTCAGTAATGTGTGGGTCCTGGTCTTGCAGGAGATTTATATTGAAGTCACCTGAGAGTAGTAAGTGATCTTTGTTCATGCGTGCATCAGTTATCATACTTCCTAGGTTTTGACTAAATTGGCTAATGTTTGATTGTGGAACTCTGTAGATGTTTATCACTGTGAGAGGTTTTTGTAGGTATTTGGATTTGAATTTAGCTATTATATATTCCCCATGTTCATCCCTTGTGCAAGTATTAGTGATACATTCTAGTTGGTCTGAGTAGTATATAGCAGTGCCACCCCCTTGTTGGTCTGGCCTACAGTTGTGTATGGCTGTGTAACCAGGAATGGCATAGACATCTGTAGTATCAGGCTTTAGCCAGGTTTCAGTTAGTGTAATGATGGACATATTGGCATGCAAGGAATTTAGTAATGCTAGGAGGTCATCATAATGCTTGCTTAAAGATCTGATATTGTAGTTAAAGATAGTTATGTTGTTGTTAGCTCTGAGAAGTGCCTTTGATTGTTCTGCTGTGTAGTAATTACAGTAACTGTTTGAATCATTTAAGTCATTAAATAAGAGGTTGGTATCAGGATCAATGCTTGTAATCATAAGATTTGTAGTGAATCTATAGTTAGAATTAAGTAAAAAATAAAGTAAATATTCTAAAGCTAAAAAAAATAGCACCTGAATTATTTAACAAATGTAAAAATAATGAGCTAAGGTAGTTTTTTAAAGCTAAAATAAAGGAGACAATATAAAAGGGACTAAAATAATTTGTGGTGAACAAATAAAGTGATGATCAAATAATGGAGCTTGGGAATATGATAGTAGGTAGTACTTTAAAGGTAATTCTTTAAAGTTAGAATTATAATATAAAATTATAATATAAAAGGGACTAATATAAGTTGTGGTGAACAATAAAGTGGTAATCAAATAATTGCACTAAGGTCTAATATAATGACTTTTGTGGAGTCTATGTTTTGAGCTAGAATGAGCTATAGTACAACTAGATTTAATCTAATAATATAACAATACAAATTAAAAATAGCACCAGTCTCTCACTAGTAATTGCAATATGGTCTAATATAATGAATTTGGTATTGACTATAGTACAACTGAGTTTAATCTAATAATATAAAAAAGGCACAAGACTCTCAATTGTAATTGCACTAAGGTGTTATATAAGTTGTTTACAAGAATTAGAGTATAACTAGATTTAAATTGACAATATAAAATATGCAAGTTAAGGTAGCAAAAGAATAAAAAAAGTAGAAAAAAAAATATATGAGGTAGTTGGTACTAGTTAGCAAAAGATAGTTAAGGGCCTTGAACAATAATATAATTGAAAAATACACTAAATGCACACACAATAGAGTCACTAAGATATGAAAACAATCTTAGAGTAGGAATTATAATACAAACTTATAATATAAAAATACAAATTGAAATGGTACTTGCAATTGCACTAAAGTCTGGTATAGGTTGTTGACAAGATCAGGAGTATAACTAGATTTAAATTGACAAAATATAATTCACAATTAAAGTACCAAAAGAATAATAGTAAAAAAATAACAAGGGTAATGTCTTGGTTATAATATGATAGTAAGATGGTAGACAGGTACACAGGTACAAAGGATAATATAAAGGTTGGAGTTGAATATATAAACTTGAAAATTTGGCAACAAAATGTTATGGGAAGTATAAAATAATGTTTAATGTACAAAAGTAAAATTGACTGGTAGTAAATATGGTGTTTAATAAAATTTTAGTAAGTAATAATGATTACAAAAAAGTGAAAAAGTAATGTTTATTTCATTCAATATTGCACTGGTAGTTATACTAGAGGTTATATGGCAGCACAAGGTAATTAAGAGTACTCTAAGATAGTAAATGTGGTATTAAAACAGGTAAAGGTAATTAGACAAGTAATGGTTATTAAATGTCAAAAATGTTAAGAGTAAATTGAAATTATAGTAAAAATGATAATTATTAATTTTAGTAAGTAATATCAATTGATAGTATTTAAAAAATATGAGGTAATAATATGGACAGAGAAAGTATCAATTCAGTTAATGTTTAAGCAAACAATAGTAAATAAGAAAATTACATAAGGTGACTTATGCTTACTAGTAAAATCACAAAATGAGGTAGTTGATTATTTAATTACTAAGAGATTGTACAATGAAATTTGAACAATAATGGAGCAAAACATTCACTACACTACGTAGGCTTTTAGGTTGGACATTGTTTAGTTATTCTCTGTAAGATTAGTATCCCCGAGAAATCGTGATAGATCATTCTCGTTCGTTATTGTGTACAGTTGACCTACATTTGTTTTCCTAACAAGAATTTTCCCATCTCGTGTGAAGCATTGGTGTATTGTGTCATTATTCTCCCGCTTAAGTTTTCTGACTCTATAAAAGAGGTTCTGACGTTTTTTGGTAAGACACTCGTTTATGTATACCTCTTTCTTTACTTTAATAGATGCAATAATTAAGTCTTTTTTCCTGTCATGTGAGTGGAATCTAAGCATAACACTTTTTCTACCATGGGATCCTAGTAACCTGGCTTCTTTTATTTCTGACTCTGGTACAATAACACTTGTTTGGTCCTTTATGATCTGCAGAGTAATTTCTTTACTGTTTGTTTGGTTCATATCACTGGGAAAAAGTGGACTGTTAACTATTAAACCCAACTAAGAGCGCTGGCCCGGATAACATCCCGTCTAAGTTCCTAAAAGATGGTGCTTCTGAATTGTCAATCCCTATTGCTCACATAATAAATCTATCAGTCACCACTAATACCGTACCAGATGGGTTCAAGAAAAATAATAGGTCTGATGTAAGCAACTATGTAGTATACTCAGTATAATATCCAAAATTCTAGGGAGGGTAGTGTACTCTCAAGTAGTTAAGCACCTTAATGACAACAATGTTCTCCATAGCTATCAGTCGGGCTTTAGAAGATCTTACTCAACCGACACCTCTCTAATTAATCTGATGGATTACCTGAGAACTGAAATGTCAAAGGGGAACCTCATAGGTATGGTAACCTTAGACCTGCGAAAGGCCTTCGATACTGTCAACCACAATATATTATGTAAGAAACTTCAAGCAATCGGTATAGGTTCTGTAGACTGGTTTAAGTCCTACCTTAGCAACAGGAGACAAATTGTCAAAATCAACAAAACGGGATCAGAACCCCTGCCGATATCATGTGGAATTCGCCAAGGTAGTATTCTGGGTCCCTTATTATTCTTATGTTATGTCAGTGACATGCCTATCAGTGTCAAGTGCAAACTCCTACTGTATGCAGATGACAGTGCTCTGTTAGTGTCAGGTAAAGACCCACAAGATATAGCTAATATTTTAACACTGGAACTGGAGTCCTGCAGCAGATGGTTAGTAGACAACAAGCTATCATTACACCTCAGGAAAACTGAAGCCATTCTCTTTGGCATGAAACATAAACTGAGAAGGGTAAATAATTTTAATGTCCAGTGTAATGGGGAACCCATCACTTTGGTTTCATCAGTAAAATATCTGGGAATCCCCTTTGACCCATGCATGTCAGGAGAATTGATAGGGAACAGTGTAGTAAAGAAAGCGAATGCCAGACTGAAGTTCCTGCATAGACAAGCACAGTGTCTACCTACTGAGGCTCGCGGGACCCTATGTCTAGCTCTTATACAATGCCATATGGATTATGCTTGCTCTTCATGGTACTCTGCCTTGACAAAAAAACTGAAAAATAGACTGGAAATCACCCAGAACAAAATCGTAAGATTTATCCTGGGGCTGGGACCAAGAGAGCATGTAGGCCAGAATGAATTACAGCAGTTGGATATGCTGAATGTTGAAGACAGAGTAAAACAACTAAAGCTAAATCATGTTTATAAAATTGCTCACAGTGTCCAGAATATCTTGCTGTCAATTTTGTCAAGGTTGGGAACCAAAGCAATCATAGTACTAGGGGGAGAGAGCACAACTTTGTAGTACCCACAGTCATTGGCCAGGCTTCAAACACCTTTTATTGTACAGCAATAAAGGAATGGAACAGACTACCCGCACATGTCAGAGCCAGTCATAGCATGAACCAGTTCAAGAAGAGTGCCAAAAGGTGTCTGATGAATGTAGCTACAGAAAGGGAGGGAAATGATTTTCTATTTTTTAGGTAACATACGTGTAACTTTTACCTTATTCCTAGTAATGACCCTCGTATTGTAGATAGTCCTTTTAGTATGATAATAAGATGTTATCTTCATTATAGAATAATAAAAAAATATTATAACCTTTATATTATAATAATAAGGTAAAAGGACCCCAATGGAAATAAGTCACTCTGTCTGACTTTTTTGGGTTATCCTAGGTTCTCTACACATATGCTGCTATGTATGATAATTCTATGTAACTGTATTTGTGTATGCCTGAATAAACTTACTTACTTACTTATGATCCTGGAGGCCCCAGCAATGTGAAGAGTATGTTACATTTAGTCAACATGTCATATACCCATATAGGTATGCCCTCCCAATCAGCAAACCAGCAATTAAGAGTATAGCAAGATGGGCCCCACTGTTGTGCTAAACCGCTTACTTCAATCCAACCAGTCACGAGAAAACCCACCAATTTTGTAAAGCGACATCTGGGACTTCTGAATCAGCATTGGTAGACTTCCCACAGTCTAGTAGGGGATGGTTCTCACTGTGTCTGTTGCTTGCATATTGCCTTACTGTACACATTCTCTGTAAATCTACATAGGTTGCACATATCAAGAAAAGTGCAAAGGTTTGCAACAAGGCTAGTTCCAGAGCTAAGGGGAATGTCCTGTGAAGAAAGGTTAAGGGAAATCGGTCTGACAACACTGGAGATCAGGAGGGTCAGGGGAGACATAATAACGACATACAAAATACTGCGTGGAATAGACAAGGTGGACAGACAGGATGTTCCAGAGATGGGACACAGAAACAAGGGAGTCACAATTGGAAGCTGAAGACTCAGATGAGTCAAAGGAATGTTAGGAAGTATTTCTTCAGTCATAGAGTAGTTAGGAAGTGGAATAGTCTGGCAAGCGATGTAGTGGAGGCAGGAACTATACATAGTTTTAAGACTATGTATGATAAAGCTCATGGAGCAGGGGGAGAGGGGACCTAGTAGCAGTCGGTGAAGAGGCAGGGCCAGGAGCTGAGTCTCGACCCCTGCAACCACAATTAGGTGAGTACAGACCAGGCCGCAGGGACATTGACCTCCGAAACTTTCTCCAGGTAAAATCCAGGTAAGTACAGTGGACTCCCGAGTTTCAGCAGCCTCGACTTTCCCGAAATTCAACTTTCGGCGAGTTTTCTTTGGAAAAATTTGGCCTCGAGTTTCTTGAAAAAACTTGTGTTTCGGCGACCGTCTGGTACCCGTCCACCCGTCACCGCACACACAAAGCCAGTCTCCCACACCATTCACACTCAGTGTGCCATTGTTTACCAACACATGACCATCACCCCGTGGGTTCATACAATACATTTCATAATAATCCATTGTTTTTTGTGCTTGCAACTGCTAAATAAGTCATCATGGACCCAAGGAAAGCTAGTGCAAGCCCTTTGGTAAATAAAGTGAGTGATGGGGATGTGGAAGAGTTGGTGGAGGACCACAGGGAAGAGCTAACCACTGACGAACTGCAAGAGCTTCAGCTGGAACAGCATCAGACCACAGCCGAGGAACTTGCTTCAGAGGAGGAGGAAGAGGGAGTGGATGAGGTGCCTTCTTCAGTGATTAAGGACATGTGTGGAATGTGGAATGAGTTGCAGAGTTTTGTTGAAAAGTATCACCATGACCAAGCTGAAACAAGCCGTATCTGCAACATGTACAATGACAGTGTTGTGTCCCACTTCAGGGAAATCTTAAAGAAATGCCCGAAAAAGACCTCTCTGGATAGATACTTTGTGTGCCAGGGGTCCAGTGACTCTCAAGTTGTTCCCAGTGGCATTAAAAGAAGAAGGGAAGTAACCCCCGATAAGGACTTGCTACCTAAAGTCCTAATGGAAGGAGATCCTCCTTTCAAACAATAGTGTACACCTTCCTCCTACCACCTCCTCCCATCTTCCATCCACCCAGAAGTCTTCAGTAAAGTTAAGTGTAATGTTATTATTATTTATTTTAAATGCATGTACTTGATTTCTGGTTGTTTTCATTATGTAAATCTTTATTTAATTTGAAAAAAATATTTTATTTTAATATTTTTGGGTGTCTGGAACGGATTAATTTTATTTCCATTATTTCTTATGTGGAAAATGGTTTCGAGTTTCGTGAATTTCGACCTTCGGCGGGCTCTCTGGAACGGATTGATCATGAAACTCGGGGGTCCACTGTACTGGTTTTCAAACAGAGTGGCCGATGTGTGGAACAAACTTCCTAGTAGGGAAATAGAAGCTAGAACCCTGGGTAGCTTTAAAAAGAGATTGGCTAGATATATGAGTGGGAGGGGCTGGGTTTGACTGGTGTCATGGGTACAGGAGTAAATTCTTGGGTACGTTTGGGTAGGGGTGGTTTTGATAAATACTTGCCTTGCATGGGCCAGTAGGCCTTTTGTGGTGTTCCTCCATTCTTATATTCTTATATATTTGCTGAAGGGAAATATATATTTAAGAAGTATTCTTTGCTGTCTTTTGCTCGTCCCTGCATTGCTAATTGGTTATAGTGCTGACTCAGTTATGAACAGATGCAAAGGCCACAAGATTACACCCGTGTTCATAATAGTGATGAACTCTGAGTATATTGCAATGTACTCTGTGCCCACCCCTCTTCAAGGGGGGCTCCTTGGCGTGGTGAAGAGGCTCTTGGTCTGAGGAATTAGCCCTGTCGGTCTTCTTCCTCAGACCGAACCTAATTACCCCCCATTCTCCCCTCCCCTATCCCATCCTCCCCATCCTCCCCTTTTTCCATTCCTCCTCCTCCTCCTCACCCCTCCCTTTTGCCCTTCCTCTTTTTAGCCTTCGTGATTTCTCCCACAGGCGCGCTAGTTCCTAGGTGGGGGAAAGGACACCGGGGTCCATCCCATTCCGTTGAGGTTTCTTGGCGGTGGCGTAGTTTGCCGTGGAATCTGGATTGCCTAGGGATGTCCCGATCCCTCTCCGGTATCCCGGAGTAGCTTTGGGTGTCTTTTGGGCGACGGGTGTATCTCTGGAAGCCACCTTTCGGATTCCGGGGGTGGTGGCTGAAGGAGGTATGCTTTGTGGCGGATATCCGGCCGCCCTCTCTTTTGTCCACCGAGGTAGCTCGGCAGATGTGAGGTTGCTATCCCAGATTGCTGGTTTACTGGCATGAAGGGTAGGGTATGGCACGGGTTCCATGCTGCATCTGCGCTACTAGCGGTGTCGAGTCCTCTTGGGCGCGGAGGGAGATTTCTGGCCCTTTCATTCCTCCTAGGAACTATCCCTCCCCGGTCCCCCCTTTTTTTTTCTTTTTTTTATTTTTATTTTCTTTTCTTCTTTCTTTTTTTTTCTTAAAAACAAAAAGAAAGAAGTAACCTAACCATGGCAGCCCTAGTCCATGAACCTGGTACCCCCGGGCCCCTTCTTGATACCGCACCCCGTTCTGACCCCGCCTCGTCTTTGGACCACTCTTCAGACATTCCTCATGCCTCTGTACCTATTGCCGGTGCTGTTTCCTCACCCGCTTCAGGTACTGAGGCCTCGACTGACTCCTTCGATTTATCAGACCTTCGCTCTCCTCTGACTATGCTTCCGGCCTCTCCCTCTACGGTGCGGCAATTTTCAAATCGCCGACCCGTTCCACGTCGGACCAACTCTGGTCCCACGCCTAAACGTCAACGACAATTACCTGCTGATGATACTTCTCCACCTTCACCTTCTCGTTCTTCTCAGAAACGATCGACACGTCCTTCACTACCTTTCCACGCTCAGTTTCAGACTGAACAGTGGACTAAATTCTTCACTTTACGACCAACTTCCTCTACTGCCTATCTTTCTGACCATAGTATTGGCAAGGCACTCCTACGCCATGTTGGTAAAGATATTTCTTTTCATGCTCTTAAGAGCGGTACGCGCATCATTACCGTACAGAATGCTACCCAGGCTCGTGAGCTCTCTCGTCTTTCCCATATAGATACTGTTCCTGTCACCCTTGAAAAACATCATTCCCTCAATTCTTGTAGTGGTACCGTTATTCTACCCCATACCATAGTTCAACAAAATTTCCAGACATGTGGCACCGACATTCTAGAACAGCTGGAACTCCAAGATCTCCCAATCCTCAAGGTAGACACTTACGTTCTTCCTGCCCGTGGGCGGAGACGATACCCTAGCAATGTGGCTCGTTTAACTTTTGACAGCCGAGAACTCCCATCCTCCGTTTATATAGCAGGACATCGGTTACAAGTTCGAAAGGTGATCCCTACACCACAACAGTGTAGAAATTGCTGGCGATTTGGCCATCCAGCGAAATATTGCAGATCTATCGCCGAATGCCCAGTCTGTGGTGCCGATGACCATTCTAATACGTCTTGCAATCGATCTCCCTCTTGCCTTAACTGTCATGAGGCTCACCCTTCGTACTCTCGCCGTTGTCAGGTCTATTTAAACGAGCGGGAAATCCGTTACCTCAAAGAGACAGAAGGTCTCCCTTATGCCATGGCAGTTTCTCATCTCCGCCTCCAAGGGAGACTCCCACGTGTTTCTTATTCCCGTGTTTCAAAACGTCCCCCCACTTCTGGTATCCCATCTTCTACACCCACCTCTGTGGTTACCTCTCCCATAATCACTCCTGTATCTAATCCTTTTGCTGTCCTCGGCTCAGACGTCCCTACTTCAACGCCTCAGTCTAATCTCGCTTCTTCGAGTTCTCTCTTACAAGCCTCAGTATCGACGAGACCTCGTACGACACCTCTTCCCAATCGTCCCTCTACTTCTCAAAAGTCAAAAAAAGGTCCGGTAACACCTCCTACCCATCTTCCACCTCCTCATTTTACCCTCCCTGTCTCTGTCCCTAGTTCTTCCCCTCTCACTGGCTCAGTTACAAGTGCAGAGGTTCACCCTCCTCCTCGTAATGTACCTTCCTCCCCTGTTCCCTCCCAAGTTTCTTCCTCTTCTGCCACCTCCCAGGTTCCTGTCTCTTCTGTCCCCTGCCACGCTTCTCCAGTTCCCTCCACCCTTTCGCGCCCCCCTACCTTGGTACAGTCCAATACAGTTCCAATCTTTACTCATCCTCCCCCTACCATTCCCAATATTGTCTCCCATACGACATCTTTGAATTCCGAAACACTTGAAGCAATCTCTGAATATATTGCAGAGACCAAACCATCAATGGACACTGATCCACCTTCCGCTCTTTCTCTCTCCTCTGCTCCATCTGCGCAACTCCTTTCTTCACAGCGCACCGTTCCTTCGCTGCTTGAACATTTTCCACTGCCTCCGCATGTGGACTTTTCTAACCCTTCTAGTCCGTAGGAACCCTTACCTGCGGATTTCAAGTATCTTTATCATTGCCAATCATGGCCTTTTTACAGTGGAATATACGCGGCCTCAGGGGAAATCGGGGTGAGCTTCAGATGTTACTCTCCCAGTTTGCCCCTGTTGGTGTTTGCTTACAGGAACCAAAATTACACTCTGCTGTTATTTCTCACATCTCAGGCTATAATTTATTGTATTCTTCAGATCCTTTTCCTGATGGGACCTTTAATGAAAGTGCCCTTCTTCTCCGCACTGATATTCCGTACCATCAGCTATTTATTCATACTTCGCTGCATTACACAGCAGCCCGTATCCACTTACATAGGTGGTATACGCTCTGTTCTTTATATCTCTCTCCTTCTCGGGCATTATCTATTCCGGATTTTGCCTTCCTTGTTTCGTCATTACCGCCACCGATTCTGTTACTTGGTGATTTTAATGCCCACCATTTCCTCTGGGGAGGGTCTCACTGTGATTCCCGTGGAATTCAGTTAGAGGCTTTTCTTGCCACCCACCCCCTCCATGTTTTAAATACAGGTACTCACACCCATTTTGATCCTCGGACTCATACTCTCTCTTGCATAGATCTCTCAGTTTGCTCTTCCTCCGCCGCATTAGACTTTACTTGGTCTGTTCTCCCGGACTTACATGACAGTGATCATTTCCCAATCATTCTTACTTCCCCTTCATATTCGCCACCTCTTCGCACCCCACGCTGGCAATTTAATCGGGCAAATTGGAACCTTTACTCACACCTGACTGTTTTTAAAGAGGTTCCTTCTTCGTCCTCCATCGATGAGCTTTTACACCTCTTCTCGTCCTCCGTTTTCACCGCAGCTTCTCATTCTATACCCCAAACTTCGGGCAGGCATTCTCAGAAATGCGTGCCTTGGTGGTCTCCTGCTTGTGCTCGTGCAGTACGTTTGAAACGCGCTGCATGGGGCAGGTACCGGTACAATAGAACCACAGAGCGACTCCTTGATTTTAAACAGAAGCGTGCGATCGCTCGCCGTGTCATCCGTGACGCTAAACGCACTTGCTGGCGAGATTATGTCTCCACCATCACCTCTGCTTCCTCTATGAGTGCAGTCTGGAAAAAAGTACGAAAACTGAGTGGTAAATATTCTCCTGACCCGGCTCCTGTTCTGCGGGTTGCCGGTGTTGATATAGCAAACCCACTAGATGTTGCCAATGAAATTGGCAATCATCTGGTCCGTATTTCTCAGGGACTCCATCTATGCCCCTCATTTCTTTCCTCAAAGTCTGCCAGAGAGTTAGCACCTTTGGACTTTTCTTCTCTCAGAGAAGAACAGTATAATGTGCCTTTTACACTTCAAGAACTGGAGGCAACACTCTCAGCTTGTCGATCATCGGCAGCTGGGCCCGACGACATTCATATTCGTATGCTACAACATTTACATCAGTCAGCCCTTGCAGTCCTATTACGCCTTTACAATCTTATTTGGTCACAAGGAGTTCTTCCACAGCTGTGGAAATCCGCCATTGTTCTCCCTTTCCGCAAACCAGGCACTACGGGACATGAAACCTCCCACTATCGTCCCATTGCTCTTACCAGTGCAGTTTGCAAAGTAATGGAACGTCTAGTAAATAGACGTTTAGTGTGGTATTTAGAGACACACAACAGTCTCTCCACTCGTCAATATGGCTTTCGTAAGGGACGTTCTACCATAGACCCCTTACTGCGCTTGGATACGTATGTTCGTAATGCCTTTGCGAATAACCACTCAGTTATTGCCATATTTTTTGACCTTGAGAAGGCATATGACACAACTTGGAGGTATAATATTTTAGCCCAAGCCCACTCCTTAGGCCTTCGAGGCAATCTACCATCCTTCCTTAAGAACTTTTTAACTGACAGGCATTTCCGTGTTCGGGTTAATAATGTGCTCTCCCCGGACTTTGTCCAAGCTGAAGGTGTCCCCCAGGGATGTGTTCTGAGCACAACACTTTTTCTCCTTGCTATTAATGATTTGGCCTCTAGTCTTCCATCAAATATTTGGTCATCACTCTATGTTGATGACTTCGCTATTGCCTGTGCAGGCGCTGACTGTCACCTCCTTACAGATTCTCTCCAGCATGCAGTCGACCGTGTTTCCAATTGGGCCACCACACATGGGTTTAAATTTTCCAGCACTAAAACCCACCAAATCACTTTCACTAGACGCTCTGTCATCTCTGATCATCCTTTGTACCTCTATGGCTCACGTATCCCTGAACGTGATACAGTCAAGTTTCTGGGCCTCCTCTTTGATCGTAGGTTATCCTGGAAACCTCACATTACCTCTCTGAAGGCAACTTGTCACAGCCGGCTGAACCTTCTTAAAACCCTTGCTCATCTTTCGTGGGGAGCTGATCGTCGAACCCTCCTTCACCTACATTCCACCCTTATTTTATCGAAACTTGATTATGGTGACCAGATCTATTCAGCGGCATCTCCTGCTACTCTCTCTAGCCTTAACCCCATTCATCACCAAGGATTACGTTTATGCCTTGGTGCTTTTCGCTCTTCCCCTGTCGAAAGCCTCTATGCAGAAGCGAACGTTCCATCCTTATCCGATCGCCGTGATGCCCATTGCCTGCGCTACTATGTACGCTCTCATGATCTCCGCAATCCTTCCATTTATAGAATGGTCACTGATATTAGTAGACATTCTTTATTTGTTCGCCGCCCCTGCTTACTCCGTCCCTTCTCTCTTCGCCTTCATTCGCTCTTGTCTTCTCTTCAACTACCACCTTTCTATGTACATGTAGCATCTCACTTTTCCCTACCCCCCTGGGAAGTTCCAGCTGTTCGAGTCTGTTCTTTCTCCCTCCCTTGCTCGAAAGCCCAACTGTCTACGGTCGCTTCCCACTCTCTTTTTCTTGACCACTTTCACTCTCATTCTCATGCCATTGCTGTGTACACAGATGGCTCTAAGTCTTCTGACGGCGTAGGATTCGCAGCAGTGTTTCCGGACAGCGTCGTACAAGGGCATTTACTATCTTCAGCTAGTATTTTTACTGCTGAATTATATGCCATCCTTACAGCACTTATCCGTATTGCATCTATGCCTGTGTCATCATTTGTGGTTGTCTCAGACTCCCTTAGTGCTTTACAGGCTATACAAAAATTTGATACACCTCACCCCTTAGTCCTCCGTATCCAACTTTGGCTACGCCGCATCTTTACTAAGCATAAAGATATTGTTTTTTGTTGGGTCCCTGGTCATGTTGACGTACAGGGCAATGAACAGGCAGACACTGCTGCGCGGTCAGCAGTACATGACCTACCAGTTTCTTATAGAGGTATTCCATGTACGGACTATTTTGCTGTAATATCTTCCCACCTTCACACCCGTTGGCAACAACGTTGGTCTACTATGCTCGGCAACAAACTTCAGTCTATTAAACCGAGTATAGGTTACTGGCCGTCTTCTTATCACCAGTGTCGAGGTTGGGAGACTACTCTCTCCCGTCTTCGCATTGGCCATACTCGTCTTACTCATGGATATCTCATGGAGAGGCGTCTTGCTCCTCTCTGTGAGAATTGCCAAGCTCCATTATCAGTCAGCCACATTCTGTTGGACTGCCCACTTTATCAACGAGCACGCAGAATTTACCTCTGTCGTCGTCTTCGCCCCGCTGCTCTCTCTTTACCTTCCCTTCTCGCTGATGGACCCACCTTTCATCCGGACTCTCTCATTGACTTTTTGACAACGACTGACTTACTTCACAAATTCTGATACTTTCAGCCCTTTCTACTTGTATCTCTTGCTACCCTCTACCCCCGTACTATCCCCCGCCCCGCTGTTTTCTGTAACCTGCTGATCATCCCCCCTCCCTTCTGCCATCCAATTCCCTTGCTTCCTTCCCTACCCTGCAGCGCTGTATAGCCCTTGTGGCTTAGCGCTTCTTTTTGATTATAATAATAATAATCTGTGCCCACCACAAAGTAAATGTTATATTGCATAATTCAACCCAACCCATCTAGGGCCAGCCTAAATTTAGTTAGGATTATTTAACATCAATGAATTATAAAACTTTTATGAGATTTATGCTTCACTTGTTTGGTAAGTCATTCTGGTTAATAAATCATGTTGAAAGTTCAACTCAAGAACTACAATATTCTTTACTTGTTCTTTTTCTTCATTTACTTACTCATTTCCCTTCTTTTCTCCTCCCACTCATCATTTTACTTTGCTGATTCAGGTTCACGAGGCAACTTACCCCTTGTTCTTCTCACTGCCCGAGAGTGTGCCTGATGCACGTATGATTGAGGAACCCATCTGGTCCACTTGGGCAGAGTACAAGACTGAAGTCAACGACACCAGGGTACTGGCCCTCGCTAAGGAGATTACAAACCGTGGATTCAACAACAGCCAGGTAGGATTAATATGGATTTCCTTATTTGGGGTCTGATGAACCAAGCAAGGAAAAGGTGGATTTCTTAAGTTGTAGTCTGATCAACTACATAGGAATCAAGATCCTTCAAAATTACCTCTGTTTCACTTGCGTTTGAACAACCTTACAATTTTTAGGCTAAATTTGCCCATTTTGTCACATTTTTTCTTGGGAATGTCTCCTTTTTGTTATTGTTGTGTCACAACCTGGTAGTTGTGGAAAATATTATTTGATTTCCAGTTGAGGGAGAAAGGAGGAGGGTGTGTCGAGTGGCCCACCATGCCTGTTGGGGTGCCACATTTCTTTATACCCTCTTAATTTCTAAGACTTAATCTGTAATAAAGACCACACTAGTGTATTATACACTACTACTAATGTGTATTTAAGCTAAGTTAGAGTTAGATTTAATTTGCCTTAGTAGGGTACTGTGCAACTCACATCCTACACAATAGGCCGTAAGTATCCTGCAGCCAGTTTGAGTGCCCACGGCGAGGAACCAGTTGCACGCCTACTACTGAGGCAGTCACGCCATAGGCAGTGAGAGAAGCTTAATTTCACTATGATCAAGGAATTCTCGCAACTGGACCAGACAGTTGCATGTGACTCACATAGGTATTTCTAGGTGTACCATGGCTTATCACCCTTCCACATGAGTATCTCGCGAGTGTTGAATACATTCATGTAGCTTGGGACCTACGTGCAAAAGGGTGGTCACCACCTTCACCAGAGACCTACAACTGCAACTGACTGTTAAATCACACTGCCAACAGTAAGATATAGTTTTTTTTTTTTTTAACAAGTTGGCCGTCTCCCACCGAGGCAGGGTGGGGTGGCAGGTCCTGGGCTGAATTTCATAACTGATTCGAGAAGATTCACTAACCCAATCAGTCATAAACACACAGACAATCTCTATTCTACACAGTAGTAACAGTTGTTTAGGAGAACTTTTTATTACATTAGTATTTCTTTTACACCAAACTAAACTAAAAGAGGAGGCAGTTAGGGTAAGATATAAACAGCTATTGGAGGATAGATGGGCTAATGAGAGCATAGGCAATGGGGTCGAAGAGGTATGGGCTAGGTTTAAAAATGTAGTGTTAGAGTGTTCAGCAGAAGTTTGTGGTTACAGGAAAGTGGGTGCAGGAGGGAAGAGGAGCGATTGGTGGAATGATGATGTAAAGAGAGTAGTAAGGGAGAAAAAGTTAGCATATGAGAAGTTTTTACAAAGTAGAAGTGATGCAAGGAGGGAAGAGTATATGGAGAAAAAGAGAGAAGTTAAGAGAGTGGTGAAGCAATGTAAAAAGAGAGCAAATGAGAGAGTGGGTGAGATGTTATCAACAAATTTTGTTGAAAATAAGAAAAAGTTTTGGAGTGAGATTAACAAGTTAAGAAAGCCTAGAGAACAAATGGATTTGTCAGTTAAAAATAGGAGAGGAGAGTTATTAAATGGAGAGTTAGAGGTATTGGGAAGATGGAGGGAATATTTTGAGGAATTGTTAAATGTTGATGATGATAGGGAAGCTGTGATTTCGTGTATAGGGCAAGGAGGAATAACATCTTGTAGGAGTGAGGAAGAGCCAGTTGTGAGTGTGGGGGAAGTTCGTGAGGCAGTAGGTAAAATGAAAGGGGGTAAGGCAGCCGGGATTGATGGGATAAAGATAGAAATGTTAAAAGCAGGTGGGGATATAGTTTTGGAGTGGTTGGTGCAATTATTTAATAAATGTATGGAAGAGGGTAAGGTACCTAGGGATTGGCAGAGAGCATGCATAGTTCCTTTGTATAAAGGCAAAGGGGATAAAAGAGAGTGCAAAAATTATAGGGGGATAAGTCTGTTGAGTGTACCTGGTAAGGTGTATGGTAGAGTTATAATTGAAAGAATTAAGAGTAAGACGGAGAATAGGATAGCAGATGAACAAGGAGGCTTTAGGAAAGGTAGGGGGTGTGTGGACCAGGTGTTTACAGTGAAACATATAAGTGAACAGTATTTAGATAAGGCTAAAGAGGTCTTTGTGGCATTTATGGATTTGGAAAAGGCGTATGACAGGGTGGATAGGGGGGCAATGTGGCAGATGTTGCAAGTGTATGGTGTAGGAGGTAGGTTACTGAAAGCAGTGAAGAGTTTTTACGAGGATAGTGAGGCTCAAGTTAGAGTATGTAGGAAAGAGGGAAATTTTTTCCCAGTAAAGGTAGGCCTTAGACAAGGATGTGTGATGTCACCGTGGTTGTTTAATATATTTATAGATGGGGTTGTAAGAGAAGTAAATGCGAGGGTCTTGGCAAGAGGCGTGGAGTTAAAAGATAAAGAATCACACACAAAATGGGAGTTGTCACAGCTGCTCTTTGCTGATGACACTGTGCTCTTGGGAGATTCTGAAGAGAAGTTGCAGAGATTGGTGGATGAATTTGGTAGGGTGTGCAAAAGAAGAAAATTAAAGGTGAATACAGGAAAGAGTAAGGTTATGAGGATAACAAAAAGATTAGGTGATGAAAGATTGAATATCAGATTGGAGGGAGAGAGTATGGAGGAGGTGAACGTATTCAGATATTTGGGAGTGGACGTGTCAGCGGATGGGTCTATGAAAGATGAGGTGAATCATAGAATTGATGAGGGAAAAAGAGTGAGTGGTGCACTTAGGAGTCTGTGGAGACAAAGAACTTTGTCCTTGGAGGCAAAGAGGGGAATGTATGAGAGTATAGTTTTACCAACGCTCTTATATGGGTGTGAAGCGTGGGTGATGAATGTTGCAGCGAGGAGAAGGCTGGAGGCAGTGGAGATGTCATGTCTGAGGGCAATGTGTGGTGTGAATATAATGCAGAGAATTCGTAGTTTGGAAGTTAGGAGGAGGTGCGGGATTACCAAAACTGTTGTCCAGAGGGCTGAGGAAGGGTTGTTGAGGTGGTTCGGACATGTAGAGAGAATGGAGCGAAACAGAATGACTTCAAGAGTGTATCAGTCTGTAGTGGAAGGAAGGCGGGGTAGGGGTCGGCCTAGGAAGGGTTGGAGGGAGGGGGTAAAGGAGGTTTTGTGTGCGAGGGGCTTGGACTTCCAGCAGGCATGCGTGAGCGTGTTTGATAGGAGTGAATGGAGACAAATGGTTTTTAATACTTGACGTGCTGTTGGAGTGTGAGCAAAGTAACATTTATGAAGGGATTCAGGGAAACCGGCAGGCCGGACTTGAGTCCTGGAGATGGGAAGTACAGTGCCTGCACTCTGAAGGAGGGGTGTTAATGTTGCAGTTTAAAAACTGTAGTGTAAAGCACCCTTCTGGCAAGACAGTGATGGAGTGAATGATGGTGAAAGTTTTTCTTTTTCGGGCCACCCTGCCTTGGTGGGAATCGGCCAGTGTGATAATAATAAAAAAAATAATAATAACCAAACACGCCGGGTTACCATCTGGAAAAGACACAGGTTGTGACAAGACCGGCAAACCCACTACATTTTACACAAAGCTTCATAAACTACACCATGCACTTTAGAAAGCTCCATGTGGGTAAAACGTAATAATTTTTTTTTTTTTTATCTGTATGTGTCTTTGGCTGTAACAGCCAGACTTCCAACCATCACCACTCACGTAATTACATCTTTACTTTTTCAAATACCAATTTGTTTATGTTCTAAATACAGTGGTCCCTCGTTTTTCGTAATTAATCCGTTCCTGGGGGAGCTACTATAAACGAAATTTACGATTTGCGAATCAATTTTCCCCATAAGAAATAATGTAAATACAATTAATCCGTTCCTGACACCCAGAAGTATTAAAACAAAAAAATTTTTTACATGAAATATACATGTAGTACATAAACAATACAATGGGAAATGATGAATGAAACATTAACAGCATAACACTTACCTTTATTGGAGATTCTTCTTAGTGTATGGGAAACTGGAGGAGGAGAGGGATTGGATTGTTTACAGTTTGGAAGGGGAATCCCCTTTCAGCAACACCTCATGTACCAATTGCTTCTCTGGGGTTGCTTCTCTTCTCTGTTTCTTAATGCCACTAGGACCACCTTGAGAGTCACTGGAGTCCTGTCTCGCAAAGTAACTGTGGAGAGAGCTCTGTTTCTGGTGTCTCTTTAACACTTCCCTAAAATGGCCCAAGACTTTGTCACTGTACATATTTCTCACCTTCTTTACCACAGGCTTGGCACTAGGAGCTTTCTTTGGAGCCATGGTAGCTTATTTAGTACAGTGGACCCCCGCATAACGATTACCTCCGAATGCGACCAATTATGTAAGTGTATTTATGTAAGTGCGTTCGTACGTGTATGTTTGGGGGTCTGAAATGGACTAATCTACTTCACAATATTTCTTATGGGAACAAATTCAGTCAGTACAGGCACCTGAACATACTTCTGGAGTGAAAAAATATCATTAACCGGGGGTCCACTGTACTTGCAAGCACTAAAATGAGTGGAATATTATGAAATATTTTGTAGGAGCACTTGAGGGGACCTTCACTCACTGGTAAACAATGCCAGACTGGCTGGGTAGGGAGGCCGCCTTGGCTCACACCGTGCGTATGCGTCCCGGACGAATTGCTATTCGCGAGTCAACCTATGAAAAGCGAGTCCATGTTTATACGAAAATACCCCTATGATTGGCGAAATTTACGATTGCTGAGAACTGCGAAAAGCGAGGGACCACTGTAGTAATAAATAATAATAATAATATTATTATTAATAATAATTTTATTTGAACATGATAGAATGTCTGTACAGAGATGGGCAAAATTTGGTTGTGCATGCGGAAAACCCATATTTAGCCAAAGCATTTTGGGCACTGCAGAGCATTTGACGTGTGCGCACCGAGAGCAACAGAGCATGTACATGAGGATGGACGTATATCTCACTTTATATTCACTTAGAATTTACGTTAATCCCAACATGTCCATATTTGGGATTTAAAAAATATTTGATTGGTAGTGAATAGGTGACTTGCCACCTCAATATCCTTTGTGTATCCATAGGCTTTAAACCCAATTAACCAACTTAATGACTACAGGATACATAAACCCAGAGGTTTATTTCTCTCTCTGTAGATATGCTGAGAGTTTTTATTCTGTCTTAGGGGTTCAGTTATTTTTGTCTGGTGAAAAAGTTATGTGCAGCCTTAATGATCCTATCATAACTGATAGACTTTAAACCCCATTAATATTATATGGGCACATGTATATACACTGAGAGATGTGTCTCTCAGCAAATATATGCTGAGAGTTTACTTTGATCCATAGTTTAGGGATTTAAGCATACTTATCTGGTAGTGAAAAGTGACTTGCAGCCTTGATGACCCTCATTTAGTCGATAAGCTTTGAACCTCATTAGCCAAGCTAATAACATAAACACTATAAATTCTAATTAGTGTATATCTCTTGATGTGTGTGCACTGAGAGCAACTATGCATACATGGAGGGGATATATATATCTCTGTGTGTAATTTATACGCCTAGAGTTTACGTAAAAATTCTTCCTCCGTAAGTCATGCGTGTCGTAAAAGGCGACTGAAATGCTGGGAGCATGAGGCTAGTGACCCCTTCTCCTGTATATATTACTAACGTTAAAAAGAGAAAATTTTGTTTTTCTTTTTGGGCCACCCTGCCTCCGTGGGATACGGCCGGTGCATTGAAAGAAGAAGTTTACGTTAAGCCCAATATGCCCGTAAGTGGGATTGGAGTATTGTTGATTGGTGAACAGTTGACATGTGGCCGTAATGACCATCACATGCCGACAGGCTCACCATAAACTTACACCTATTAATCGGGTCTGTAGTAAACTAGCTTCCTCAACTAGACTGGAAAAAGGTTTAAAGTTTTGTTTTACAACAGAGGATAGAAAAGATTCTATTTTAGATGAAGAACAATATAATGAAAGGAACGTGACATGAAACGTCCATGGGGGAAAAAATATCAGGCCATCGTTCAGACTGACTAGAAATCATTGGCTTGTTGGCCCTCTCAATAACACAGGAGCTAAAGTTACATTTCCATCATCCTTATGTCTTTTGTTAAGCAGCTTTAATGACTAACTTGTTTCCAGCAGTTCATGATCTCACTCAATGAGTAGGTGAGAATGTGATCCACAAACTGCCAAAGTATTTTTATCATATTTTCTAGCATAAAATGAGATATCTCATTTAATTTAATTATTACTTATGTGGCCACGAATAATCTGAAGACGCATGCTTTTTTAACAGGTTAGGAAGTGACTCAAAGTGTCTTGAACTTCCAGCAAGCATGTGTGAGCGTGTTAGATAGGAATAAATGGAGAAGAATGGTTTTTGGGACTTGATGAACTGTTGGAGTGTGAGCATGGTAATATTTAGTGAAGGGATTCAGGGAAACTGGTTATTATAGATTTAACCTGACTTGAGTCCTGGAAATGGGAAGTACAGTGTCTGCACTTTAACCCTTAAACTGTCCAAACAGACCTACGTTCACATGCGTAGTTCTCCAAAAGTAGATCTACGTTTCTTTTACATATTTTCAAATGTAAAAAAAAAAAAAAAAGATCTACTTCTTTTACATACTTTCAAATGTTGAAAAAGCGTAGATCTATGTTTGGACAGTTTAAGGGTAAAAGGAGGGGGTCTGGGATATTGACAGTTTGGAGGAACTTCTAAACTGTCGTATCGGAGCATCTCTGCAAAGACAGTGATTATGTATGAGTGAGGTGAAAGTGTTGAATGCTGATGAAAATATTTTATATTTGGGGATTTTCTTTCTTTTTGGATTGCCCTGCCTCGGTGGGAGATGGCCGACTTGATGAAAAAAAAGTATATATACACTAGGGCCCCGCTTCACAGCATTTTGCTTTATGGCGTTCCACTAATACGGTCATTTCAAATTATGACCAAAACACACTATACGGCTTCCCCCACCTGACTTTCTGATATGGTCATCACACCTCGCCCGGTTTGTTTACATTCTCCGTGAGCTTCATAAGCACTATTTCTCTACATTATGTCTAGAAACTCCAAAATTTCAAGTGTTTTTAAGAGTTATTTCATATTGTATTTTTTTTTTTAACAAGTCGGCCGTCTCCCACCGAGGCAGGGTGACCCAAAAAGAAAGAAAATCCCCAAAAAGAAAATACAGTGGACCCCCGCATACCGTACACATCGCATACCGTACAATCCGCATACCGGACGCTTTGATCGCAAAAATTTGGCCTCGCATACCGCCCAAAAACCCGCTCACCGTCCTTCGTCCGAGACACATCCAATGTGCGGCCTGAGCCAGCCTCATATGTTCCGCCGGTGGCATTGTTTACCAGCCAGCCTCCGCGGTAACATCCAAGCATACAATCGGAATATTTCGTATTATTACAGTGTTTTCGGTGCTTTATCTGGAAAATAAGTGACCATGGGCCCCAAGAAAGCTTCTAGTGCCAACCCTACAGCAATAAGGGTGAGAATTCCAATAGAAATGAAGAAAGAGATCATTGATAAGTATGAAAGTGGAGTGCGTGTCTCCGAGCTGGTCAGGTTGTACAAGAAACCCAAATCAACCATCTCTACTATTGTGGGCAACAGAAAGGCAATCAAGGAAGCTGTTCTTGCCAAAGGTTCAACTGTGTTTTCGAAACAAAGATCGCAAGTGATGGAAGATGTTGAGAGACTCTTATTGGTGTGGATAAATGAAAAACAGCTAGCAGGAGATAGCGTCTCTCAAGCGATCATAAGCGAAAAGGCTAGGAAGTTGCATGAGGATTTAATTAAAAAAATGCCTGCAACTAGTGATGATGTGAGTGAATTTAAGGCCAGCAAAGGTTGGTTTGAGAGATTTAAGAAGCGTAGTGGCATACACAGTGTGATAAGGCATGGTGAGGCTGCCAGTTCAGACCAAAAAGCAGCTGAAAAATATGTGCAGGAATTCAAGGAGTACATAGACAATGAAGAATTGAAACCTGAAGAAGTGTTTAATTGTGACACTGACAATGTTGTGAAACACTTTAGGAATGTCATAAAGGAACGGGAGGTACAGGCCTCTATGGACAGATATGTTGTGCGACAAAGGTCCAGTGACTCTCAAGCTGGTCCTAGTGGCATTAAAAGAAGAAGGGAAGTAACCCCGGAAAAGGACTTAACACCTCAAGTCCTAATGGAAGGGGATTCCCCTTCTAAACACTAACACCATCCACACACTCCCCTCCTCCCATCCCATCAATCATCACCAGATCTTCAATAAAGGTAAGTGTCATGTAATTGTACATGTCTTCTTCAGTTTGTGTGTATTAAAATTAATATTTCATGTGGTAAAAAATTTTTTTTTCAATACTTTTGGGTGTCTTGCACGGATTAATTTGATTTCCATTATTTCTTATGGGGAAAATTAACTCGACTAATGATAATTTCGATTAACGATGAGCTCTCAGGAACGGATTAATATCGTTGGTCGAGGGTCCACCACTGTATATAAATATATATCTGTGTGTGTGTATATATATATATTATTTATATATATATATATATATATATATATATATATATATATATATATATATATATATATATATATATATATATATATATATATATATATATATATATATATATAGATATATATATACAGTGGACCCCCCGCATAACGATCACCTCCGAATGCGACCAATTATGTAAGTGTATTTATGTAAGTGTCTTTGTACGTGTATGTTTGGGGGTCTGAAATGGACTAATCTACTTCACAATATTCCTTATGGGAACAAATTCGGTCAGTACTGGCACCTGAACATACTTCTGGAGTGAAAAAATATCGTTAACCGGGGGTCCACTGTATATATATATATATTTATATATATATATATATATATATATATATATATATATATATATATATATATATATATATATATATATATATAAAGAGAATATGAATGTGTAAATTCAAGAATTATGTGGATTAAAGTAAAGGTTGGATGCGAGAAGTGGGTCATAATAAGCGTGTATGCACCTGGAGAAGAGAGGAATGCAGAGGAGAGAGAGAGATTTTGGGAGATGTTAAGTGAATGTATAGGAGCCTTTGAACCAAGTGAGAGAGTAATTGTGGTAGGGGACTTGAATGCTAAAGTAGGAGAAACTTTTAGAGAGGGTGTGGTAGGTAAGTTTGGGGTGCCAGGTGTAAATGATAATGGGAGCCCTTTGATTGAACTTTGGATAGAAAGGGGTTTAGTTATAGGTAATACATATTTTAAGAAAAAGAGGATAAATAAGTATACACGATATGATGTAGGGCGAAATGACAGTAGTTTGTTGGATTATGTATTGGTAGATAAAAGACTGTTGAGTAGACTTCAGGATGTACATGTTTATAGAGGGGCCACAGATATATCAGATCACTTTCTAGTTGTAGCTACACTGAGAGTAAAAGGTAGATGGGATACAAGGAGAATAGAAGCATCAGGGAAGAGAGAGGTGAAGGTTTATAAACTAAAAGAGGAGGCAGTTAGGGTAAGATATAAACAGCTATTGGAGGATAGATGGGCTAATGAGAGCATAGGCAATGGGGTCGAAGAGGTATGGGGTAGGTTTAAAAATGTAGTGTTAGAGTGTTCAGCAGAAGTTTGTGGTTACAGGAAAGTGGGTGCAGGAGGGAAGAGGAGCGATTGGTGGAATGATGATGTAAAGAGAGTAGTAAGGGAGAAAAAGTTAGCATATGAGAAGTTTTTACAAAATAGAAGTGATGCAAGGAGGGAAGAGTATATGGAGAAAAAGAGAGAAGTTAAGAGAGTGGTGAAGCAATGTAAAAAGAGAGCAAATGAGAGAGTGGGTGAGATGTTATCAACAAATTTTGTTGAAAATAAGAAAAAGTTTTGGAGTGAGATTAACAAGTTAAGAAAGCCTAGAGAACAAATGGATTTGTCAGTTAAAAATAGGAGAGGAGAGTTATTAAATGGAGAGTTAGAGGTATTGGGAAGATGGAAGGAATATTTTGAGGAATTGTTAAATGTTGATGAAGATAGGGAAGCTGTGATTTCGTGTATAGGGCAAGGAGGAATAACATCTTGTAGGAGTGAGGAAGAGCCAGTTGTGAGTGTGGGGGAAGTTCGTGAGGCAGTAGGTAAAATGAAAGGGGGTAAGGCAGCCGGGATTGATGGGATAAAGATAGAAATGTTAAAAGCAGGTGGGGATATAGTTTTGGAGTGGTTGGTGCAATTATTTAATAAATGTATGGAAGAGGGTAAGGTACCTAGGGATTGGCAGAGAGCATGCATAGTTCCTTTGTATAAAGGCAAAGGGGATAAAAGAGAGTGCAAAAATTATAGGGGGATAAGTCTGTTGAGTATACCTGGTAAAGTGTATGGTAGAGTTATAATTGAAAGAATTAAGAGTAAGACGGAAAATAGGATAGCAGATGAACAAGGAGGCTTTAGGAAAGGTAGGGGGTGTGTGGACCAGGTGTTTACAGTGAAACATATAAGTGAACAGTATTTAGATAAGGCTAAAAAGGTCTTTGTAGCATTTATGGATTTGGAAAAGGCGTATGACAGGGTGGATAGGGGGGCAGTGTGGCAGATGTTGCAAGTGTATGGTGTAGGAGGTAGGTTACTGAAAGCAGTGAAGAGTTTTTACGAGGATAGTGAGGCTCAAGTTAGAGTATGTAGGAAAGAGGGAAATTTTTTCCCAGTAAAAGTAGGCCTTAGACAAGGATGTGTGATGTCACCGTGGTTGTTTAATATATTTATAGATGGGGTTGTAAGAGAAGTAAATGCGAGGGTCTTGGCAAGAGGCGTGGAGTTAAAAGATAAAGAATCACACACAAAGCGGGAGTTGTCACAGCTGCTCTTTGCTGATGACACTGTGCTCTTGGGAGATTCTGAATAGAAGTTGCAGAGATTGGTGGATGAATTTGGTAGGGTGTGCAAAAGAAGAAAATTAAAGGTGAATACAGGAAAGAGTAAGGTTATGAGGATAACAAAAAGATTAGGTGATGAAAGATTGAATATCAGATTGGAGGGAGAGAGTATGGAGGAGGTGAACGTATTCAGATATTTGGGAGTGGACGTGTCAGCAGATGGGTCTATGAAAGATGAGGTGAATCATAGAATTGATGAGGGAAAAAGAGTGAGTGGTGCACTTAGGAGTCTGTGGAGACAAAGAACTTTGTCCTTGGAGGCAAAGAGGGGAATGTATGAGAGTATAGTTTTACCAACGCTCTTATATGGGTGTGAAGCATGGGTGATGAATGTTGCAGCGAGGAGAAGGCTGGAGGCAGTGGAGATTTAGAAAAGGCATATGATAGAGTGGATAGAGGAGCAATGTGGCAGATGTTGCAAGTACAGTGGACCCCCGGTTAACAAACTTTTTTCATTCCAGTAGTATGTTCAGGTGCCAGTACTGACCGAATTTTTTCCCATAAGGAATATTGTGAAGTAGATTAGTCCATTTCAGACCCCCAAACATACACGTACAAACACACTTACATAAATACACTTACATAATTGGTCGCATTTGGAGGTGATCGTTAAGCGGGGGTCCACTGTATATGGAATAGGTTGTAAGTTACTAAATGCTGTAAAGAGCTTTTATGAGGATAGTGAGGCTCAGGTTAGGGTGTGTAGAAGAGAGGGAGAATACTTCCCGGTAAAAGTAGGTCTTAGACAGGGATGTGTAATGTCACCATGGTTGTTTAATATATTTATAGATGGGGTTGTAAAAGAAGTAAATGCTAGGGTGTTCGGGAGAGGGGTGGGATTAAATTATGGGGAATCAAATTCAAAATGGGAATTGACACAGTTACTTTTTGCTGATGATACTGTGCTTATGGGAGATTCTAAAGAAAAATTGCAAAGGTTAGTGGATGAGTTTGAAAATGTGTGTAAAGGTAGAAAGTTGAAAGTGAACATAGAAAAGAGTAAGGTGATGAAGGTATCAAATGATTTAGATAAAGAAAAATTGGATATCAAATTGGGGAGGAGAAGTATGGAAGAAGTGAATGTTTTCAGATACTTAGGAGTTGACGTGTCGGCGGATGGATTTATGAAGGATGAGGTTAATCATAGAATTGATGAGGGAAAAAAGGTGAGTGGTGCGTTGAGGTATATGTGGAGTCAAAAAACGTTATCTATGGAGGCAAAGAAGGGAATGTATGAAAGTATAGTAGTACCAACACTCTTATATGGATGTGAAGCTTGGGTGGTAAATGCAGCAGTGAGGAGACGGTTGGAGGCAGTGGAGATGTCCTGTCTAAGGGCAATGTGTGGTGTAAATATTGTGCAGAAAATTCTTAGTGTGGAAATTAGGAGAAGGTGTGGAGTTAATAAAAGCATTAGTCAGAGGGCAGAAGAGGGGTTGTTGAGGTGGTTTGGTCATTTAGAGAGAATGGATCAAAGTAGAATGACATGGAAAGCATTTAAATCTATAGGGGAAGGAAGGAGGGGTAGGGGTCGTCCTCGAAAGGGTTGGAAAGAGGGGGTAAAGGAGGTTTTGTGGGCTAGGGGCTTGGATTTCCAGCAAGCGTGCATGAGCATGTTAGATAGGAGTGAATGGAGGCGAATGATACTTGAGACCTGACGATCTGTTGGAGTGTGAGCAGGGTAATATTTAGTGAAGGGATTCAGGGAAACCGGTTATGTTCATATAGTCGGACTTGAGTCCTGGAAATGGGAAGTACAATGCCTGCACTTTAAAGGAGGGGTTTGGGATATTGGCAGTTTGGAGGGATATGTTGTGTATCTTTATACATATATACTTCTAAGCTGTTGTATTCTGAGCACCTCTGCAAAAGCAGTGATAATGTGTGAGTGTGGTGAAAGTGTTGAATGATGATGAAAGTATTTTCTTTTTGGGGATTTTCTTTCTTTTTTGGGTCACCCTGCCTTGGTGGGAGATGGCCGACTTGTTGAAAAAAAAAAATAAAAAATTATATACAGTGGACCCCCGGTTAACGATTTTAATCCGTGCAAGAGGGCTCATCGTTATGCGAAATAATCGTTATGCGAATTAATTTTCCCCATAAGAAATAATGGAAATAAAATTAATCCGTGCAAGACGCCCAAAAGTATGAAAAAAAAATTTTTTTACCACATGAAATGTTAATTTTAATACACACAAACTGAAAAAGGCATGCACAATTACATGACACTTACTTTTATTGAAGATCTGGTGATGATTGATGGGATGGGAGGAGGGGAGAGCATTATCTTCTTACTGTTTAGAAGGGGAATCCCCTTCCATTAGGACTTGAGGTAGCAAGTCCTTTTCTGGGGTTACTTCCCTTCTTCTTTTAATGCCACTAGGACCAGCTTCAGAGTCACTGGACCTCTGTCGCACAACAAATCTGTCCATAGAGCTCTGTACCTCCCGTTTCTTCAAGACTTTCCTAAAATGGGCCATAACATTGTCATTGAAATAGTCACAAGCACGGCTTGCAACAGCTGTGTCAGGGTGATTTTCATCTATAAAGGTTTGCAGTTCAAACCACTCTGCACACATTTCCTTAATCTTTGAAGTAGGCACAATGGATTCCACAACTGGCATAGGCTTCTCAGGGTTAGCCCCAAACCCTTCAAAATCTTTCTTAATTTCCATACTAATTCTCACCCTTTTTACCACAGGGTTGGCACTAGAAGCTTTCTTGGGGCCCATGGTCACTTATTTTCCAGAAACACCACCGAAAACACTGTAATAATACGAAATATTCCGAGTGTATGCTTGGATGTTACCGCGGAGGCTGGCTGGTAAACAATGGGACGGCCGGCACATGTGAGGGCACATTGGACGCGTCTCGGACGAAAATCGGTATGCGGGTTTTTAATCGGTATGCGGGGCAAAAATTTTGTGATAAAAGTAATCGTTATGCGGAAAAATCGCTATGCGATGCCATCGTTATGCGGGGGTCCACTGTATATGTATATAATATATATATATATTATATATATTATATATATATATTATATATATATATATATTATTTTTTTTTTTTATTATCACACCGGCCGATTCCCACCAAGGCAGGGTGGCCCGAAAAAGAAAAACTTTCACCATCATTCACTCCATCACTGTCTTGCCAGAAGGGTGCTTTACACTACAGTTTTTAAACTGCAACATTAACACCCCTCCTTCAGAGTGCAGGCACTGTACTTCCCATCTCCAGGACTCAAGTCCGGCCTGCCGGTTTCCCTGAATCCCTTCATAAATGTTACTTTGCTCACACTCCAACAGCACGTCAAGTATTAAAAACCATTTGTCTCCATTCACTCCTATCAAACACGCTCACGCATGCCTGCTGGAAGTCCAAGCCCCTCGCACACAAAACCTCCTTTACCCACTCCCTCCAACCCTTCCTAGGCCGACCCCTACCCCGCCTTCCTTCCACTACAGACTGATACACTCTTGAAGTCATTCTGTTTCGCTCCATTCTCTCTACATGTCCGAACCACCTCAACAACCCTTCCTCAGCCCTCTGGACAACAGTTTTGGTAATCCCGCACCTCCTCCTAACTTCCAAACTACGAATTCTCTGCATTATATTCACACCACACATTGCCCTCAGACATGACATCTCCACTGCCTCCAGCCTTCTCCTCGCTGCAACATTCATCACCCACGCTTCACACCCATATAAGAGCGTTGGTAAAACTATACTCTCATACATTCCCCTCTTTGCCTCCAAGGACAAAGTTCTTTGTCTCCACAGACTCCTAAGTGCACCACTCACTCTTTTTCCCTCATCAATTCTATGATTCACCTCATCCTTCATAGACCCATCCGCTGACACGTCCACTCCCAAATATCTGAATACGTTCACCTCCTCCATACTCTCTCCCTCCAATCTGATATTCAATCTTTCATCACCTAATCTTCTTGTTATCCTCATAACCTTACTCTTTCCTGTATTCACCTTTAATTTTCTTCTTTTGCACACCCTACCAAATTCATCCACCAATCTCTGCAACTTCTCTTCAGAATCTCCCAAGAGCACAGTGTCATCAGCAAAGAGCAGCTGTGACAACTCCCACTTTGTGTGTGATTCTTTATCTTTTAACTCCACGCCTCTTGCCAAGACCCTCGCATTTACTTCTCTTACAACCCCATCTATAAATATATTAAACAACCACGGTGACATCACACATCCTTGTCTAAGGCCTACTTTTACTGGGAAAAAATTTCCCTCTTTCCTACATACTCTAACTTGAGCCTCACTATCCTCGTAAAAACTCTTCACTGCTTTCAGTAACCTACCTCCTACACCATACACTTGCAACATCTGCCACATTGCCCCCCTATCCACCCTGTCATACGCCTTTTCCAAATCCATAAATGCCACAAAGACCTCTTTAGCCTTATCTAAATACTGTTCACTTATATGTTTCACTGTAAACACCTGGTCCACACACCCCCTACCTTTCCTAAAGCCTCCTTGTTCATCTGCTATCCTATTCTCCGTCTTACTCTTAATTCTTTCAATTATAACTCTACCATACACTTTACCAGGTACACTCAACAGACTTATCCCCCTATAATTTTTGCACTCTCTTTTATCCCCTTTGCCTTTATACAAAGGAACTATGCATGCTCTCTGCCAATCCCTAGGTACCTTACCCTCTTCCATACATTTATTAAATAATTGCACCAACCACTCCAAAACTATATCCCCACCTGCTTTTAACATTTCTATCTTTATCCCATCAATCCCGGCTGCCTTACCCCCTTTCATTTTACCTACTGCCTCACGAACTTCCCCCACACTCACAACTGGCTCTTCCTCACTCCTACAAGATGTTATTCCTCCTTGCCCTATACACGAAATCACAGCTTCCCTATCTTCATCAACATTTAACAATTCCTCAAAATATTCCTTCCATCTTCCCAATACCTCTAACTCTCCATTTAATAACTCTCCTCTCCTATTTTTAACTGACAAATCCATTTGTTCTCTAGGCTTTCTTAACTTGTTAATCTCACTCCAAAACTTTTTCTTATTTTCAACAAAATTTGTTGATAACATCTCACCCACTCTCTCATTTGCTCTCTTTTTACATTGCTTCACCACTCTCTTAACTTCTCTCTTTTTCTCCATATACTCTTCCCTCCTTGCATCACTTCTACTTTGTAAAAACTTCTCATATGCTAACTTTTTCTCCCTTACTACTCTCTTTACATCATCATTCCACCAATCGCTCCTCTTCCCTCCTGCACCCACTTTCCTGTAACCACAAACTTCTGCTGAACACTCTAACACTACATTTTTAAACCTACCCCATACCTCTTCGACCCCATTGCCTATGCTCTCATTAGCCCATCTATCCTCCAATAGCTGTTTATATCTTACCCTAACTGCCTCCTCTTTTAGTTTATAAACCTTCACCTCTCTCTTCCCTGATGCTTCTATTCTCCTTGTATCCCATCTACCTTTTACTCTCAGTGTAGCTACAACTAGAAAGTGATCTGATATATCTGTGGCCCCTCTATAAACATGTACATCCTGAAGTCTACTCAACAGTCTTTTATCTACCAATACATAATCCAACAAACTACTGTCATTTCGCCCTACATCATATCGTGTATACTTATTTATCCTCTTTTTCTTAAAATATGTATTACCTATAACTAAACCCCTTTCTATACAAAGTTCAATCAAAGGGCTCCCATTATCATTTACACCTGGCACCCCAAACTTACCTACCACACCCTCTCTAAAAGTTTCTCCTACTTTAGCATTCAAGTCCCCTACCACAATTACTCTCTCACTTGGTTCAAAGGCTCCTATACATTCACTTAACATCTCCCAAAATCTCTCTCTCTCCTCTGCATTCCTCTCTTCTCCAGGTGCATACACGCTTATTATGACCCACTTCTCGCATCCAACCTTTACTTTAATCCACATAATTCTTGAATTTACACATTCATATTCTCTTTTCTCCTTCCATAACTGATCATTTAACATTACTGCTACCCCTTCCTTTGCTCTAACTCTCTCAGATACTCCAGATTTAATCCCATTTATTTCCCCCCACTGAAACTCTCCTACCCCCTTCAGCTTTGTTTCGCTTAGGGCCAGGACATCCAACTTCTTTTCATTCATAACATCAGCAATCATCTGTTTCTTGTCATCCGCACTACATCCACGCACATTTAAGCAACCCAGTTTTATAAAGTTTTTCTTCTTCTCTTTTTTAGTAATTGTATACAGGAGAAGGGGTTACTAGCCCATTGCTCCCGGCATTTTAGTCGCCTCATACGACACGCATGGCTTACGGAGGAAAGATTCTTTTCCACTTCCCCATGGACAATAGAAGAAATAAAAAAGAACAAGAGCTATTTAGAAAAAGGAGAAAAACCTAGATGTATGTATATATATATATGCATGTGCGTGTCTGTGAAGTGTGACCAAAGTGTAAGTAGGAGTAGCAAGATATCCCTGTTATCTTAGCGTGTTTATGAGACAGAAAAAGAAACCAGCAATCCTACCATCATGCAAAACAGTTACAGGTTTTTGTTTCACAGTCATCTGGCAGGACGGTAGTACTTCCCTGGGTGGTTGCTGTCTACCAACCTACTACCTAGGTTGGTAGACCTAGGTAGTAGGTCTACCAACAGTGGACCCCCGCATAACAATCACCTCCGAATGCGACCAATTATGTAAGTGTATTTATGTAAGTGCGTTTGTACGTGTATGTTTGGGGGTCTGAAATGGACTAATCTACTTCACAATATTCCTTATGGGAACAAATTCGGTCAGTACTGGCACCTGAACATACTTCTGGGGTGAAAAAATATCGTTAACCGGGGGTCCACTGTATATATATTATATATATATATATATATATATATATATATATATATATATATATATTATATATATATATTATATATATATATATTATAGGTAGTAGGTTGGTAGACAGCAACCGCCCAGGGAGGTACTACCGTCCTGCCAAGTGAGTGTAAAACGAAAGCCTGTAATTGTTTTACATGATGGTAGGATTGCTGGTGTCTTTTGTCTGTCTCATAAACATGCAAGATTTCAGGTACGTTTTGCTACTTCTACTTACATTTAGGTCACACTACACATACACAAGCATATATATATACACACCCCTCTGGGTTTTCTGCTATTTTCTTTCTAGTTCTTGTTCTTGTTTATTTCCTCTTATCTCCATGGGGAAGTGGAACAGAATTCTTCCTCCGTAAGCCATGCGTGTCGTAAGAGGCGACTGAAATGCCGGGAGCAAGGGGCTAGTAACTCCTTCTCCTGTATATATTACTAAATTTGAAAGGAGAAACTTTTGTTTTTCCTTTTGGGCCACCCTGCCTCGGTGGGATACGGCCGGTGTGTTGAAAGAAAGAAGAATATATATATATATATATATATATATATATATATATATATATATATATATATATATATATATATATTATATATATATATATTATAGGTAGTAGGTTGGTAGACAGCAACCGCCCAGGGAGGTACTACCGTCCTGCCAAGTGAGTGTAAAACGAAAGCCTGTAATTGTTTTACATGATGGTAGGATTGCTGGTGTCTTTTGTCTGTCTCATAAACATGCAAGATTTCAGGTACGTCTTGCTACTTCTACTTACACTTAGGTCACACTACACATACATGTACAAGCATATATATACACACCCCTCTTGGTTTTCTTCTCTTTTCTTTCTAGTTCTTGTTCTTGTTTATTTCCTCTTATCTCCATGGGGAATATATATATATATATATATAGGTAGTAGGTTGGTAGACAGCAACCACCCAGGGAAGTACTACCGTCCTGCCAGATGACTGTGAAACAAAAACCTGTAACTGTTTTGCATGATGGTAGGATTGCTGGTTTCTTTTTCTGTCTCATAAACACGCTAAGATAACAGGGATATCTTGCTACTCCTACTTACACTTTGGTCACACTTCATAGACACGCACATGCATATATATATATATACATACATCTAGGTTTTTCTCCTTTTTCTAAATAGCTCTTGTTCTTTTTATTTCTTCTATTGTCCATGGGGAAGTGGAAAAGAATCTTTCCTCCGTAAGCCATGCGTGTCGTATGAGGCGACTAAAATGCCGGGAGCAATGGGCTAGTAACCCCTTCTCCTGTATACAATTACTAAAAAAGAGAAGAAGAAAAACTTTATAAAACTGGGTTGCTTAAATGTGCGTGGATGTAGTGCGGATGACAAGAAACAGATGATTGCTGATGTTATGAATGAAAAGAAGTTGGATGTCCTGGCCCTAAGCGAAACAAAGCTGAAGGGGGTAGGAGAGTTTCAGTGGGGGGAAATAAATGGGATTAAATCTGGAGTATCTGAGAGAGTTAGAGCAAAGGAAGGGGTAGCAGTAATGTTAAATGATCAGTTATGGAAGGAGAAAAGAGAATATGAATGTGTAAATTCAAGAATTATGTGGATTAAAGTAAAGGTTGGATGCGAGAAGTGGGTCATAATAAGCGTGTATGCACCTGGAGAAGAGAGGAATGCAGAGGAGAGAGAGAGATTTTGGGAGATGTTAAGTGAATGTATAGGAGCCTTTGAACCAAGTGAGAGAGTAATTGTGGTAGGGGACTTGAATGCTAAAGTAGGAGAAACTTTTAGAGAGGGTGTGGTAGGTAAGTTTGGGGTGCCAGGTGTAAATGATAATGGGAGCCCTTTGATTGAACTTTGTATAGAAAGGGGTTTAGTTATAGGTAATACATATTTTAAGAAAAAGAGGATAAATAAGTATACACGATATGATGTAGGGCGAAATGACAGTAGTTTGTTGGATTATGTATTGGTAGATAAAAGACTGTTGAGTAGACTTCAGGATGTACATGTTTATAGAGGGGCCACAGATATATCAGATCACTTTCTAGTTGTAGCTACACTGAGAGTAAAAGGTAGATGGGATACAAGGAGAATAGAAGCATCAGGGAAGAGAGAGGTAAAGGTTTATAAACTAAAAGAGGAGGCAGTTAGGGTAAGATATAAACAGCTATTGGAGGATAGATGGGCTAATGAGAGCATAGGCAATGGGGTCGAAGAGGTATGGGGTAGGTTTAAAAATGTAGTGTTAGAGTGTTCAGCAGAAGTTTGTGGTTACAGGAAAGTGGGTGCAGGAGGGAAGAGGAGCGATTGGTGGAATGATGATGTAAAGAGAGTAGTAAGGGAGAAAAAGTTAGCATATGAGAAGTTTTTACAAAGTAGAAGTGATGCAAGGAGGGAAGAGTATATGGAGAAAAAGAGAGAAGTTAAGAGAGTGGTGAAGCAATGTAAAAAGAGAGCAAATGAGAGAGTGGGTGAGATGTTATCAACAAATTTTGTTGAAAATAAGAAAAAGTTTTGGAGTGAGATTAACAAGTTAAGAAAGCCTAGAGAACAAATGGATTTGTCAGTTAAAAATAGGAGAGGAGAGTTATTAAATGGAGAGTTAGAGGTATTGGGAAGATGGAAGGAATATTTTGAGGAATTGTTAAATGTTGATGAAGATAGGGAAGCTGTGATTTCGTGTATAGGGCAAGGAGGAATAACATCTTGTAGGAGTGAGGAAGAGTCAGTTGTGAGTGTGGGGGAAGTTCGTGAGGCAGTAGGTAAAATGAAAGGGGGTAAGGCAGCCGGGATTGATGGGATAAAGATAGAAATGTTAAAAGCAGGTGGGGATATAGTTTTGGAGTGGTTGGTGCAATTATTTAATAAATGTATGGAAGAGGGTAAGGTACCTAGGGATTGGCAGAGAGCATGCATAGTTCCTTTGTATAAAGGCAAAGGGGATAAAAGAGAGTGCAAAAATTATAGGGGGATAAGTCTGTTGAGTGTACCTGGTAAAGTGTATGGTAGAGTTATAATTGAAAGAATTAAGAGTAAGACGGAGAATAGGATAGCAGATGAACAAGGAGGCTTTAGGAAAGGTAGGGGGTGTGTGGACCAGGTGTTTACAGTGAAACATATAAGTGAACAGTATTTAGATAAGGCTAAAGAGGTCTTTGTGGCATTTATGGATTTGGAAAAGGCGTATGACAGGGTGGATAGGGGGGCAATGTGGCAGATGTTGCAAGTGTATGGTGTAGGAGGTAGGTTACTGAAAGCAGTGAAGAGTTTTTACGAGGATAGTGAGGCTCAAGACTTCAAGAGTGTATCAGTCTGTAGTGGAAGGAAGGCGGGGTAGGGGTCGGCCTAGGAAGGGTTGGAGGGAGGGGGTAAAGGAGGTTTTGTGTGCGAGGGGCTTGGACTTCCAGCAGGCATGCTTGAGCGTGTTTGATAGGAGTGAATGGAGACAAATGGTTTTTAATACTTGACGTGCTGTTGGAGTGTGAGCAAAGTAACATTTATGAAGGGATTCAGGGAAACCGGCAGGCCGGACTTGAGTCCTGGAGATGGGAAGTACAGTGCCTGCACTCTGAAGGAGGGGTGTTAATGTTGCAGTTTAAAAACTGTAGTGTAAAGCACCCTTCTGGCAAGACAGTGATGGAGTGAATGATGGTGAAAGTTTTTCTTTTTCGGGCCACCCTGCCTTGGTGGGAATCGGCCGGTGTGATAATAAAAAAAAAAAAAAGTGAGGCTCAAGTTAGAGTATGTAGGAAAGAGGGGAATTTTTTCCCAGTAAAAGTAGGCCTTAGACAAGGATGTGTGATGTCACCGTGGTTGTTTAATATATTTATAGATGGGGTTGTAAGAGAAGTAAATGCGAGGGTCTTGGCAAGAGGCGTGGAGTTAAAAGATAAAGAATCACACACAAAGTGGGAGTTGTCACAGCTGCTCTTTGCTGATGACACTGTGCTCTTGGGAGATTCTGAAGAGAAGTTGCAGAGATTGGTGGATGAATTTGGTAGGGTGTGCAAAAGAAGAAAATTAAAGGTGAATACAGGAAAGAGTAAGGTTATGAGGATAACAAAAAGATTAGGTGATGAAAGATTGAATATCAGATTGGAGGGAGAGAGTATGGAGGAGGTGAACGTATTCAGATATTTGGGAGTGGACGTGTCAGCGGATGGGTCTATGAAAGATGAGGTGAATCATAGAATTGATGAGGGAAAAAGAGTGAGTGGTGCACTTAGGAGTCTGTGGAGACAAAGAACTTTGTCCTTGGAGGCAAAGAGGGGAATGTATGAGAGTATAGTTTTACCAACGCTCTTATATGGGTGTGAAGCGTGGGTGATGAATGTTGCAGCGAGGAGAAGGCTGGAGGCAGTGGAGATGTCATGTCTGAGGGCAATGTGTGGTGTGAATATAATGCAGAGAATTCGTAGTTTGGAAGTTAGGAGGAGGTGCGGGATTACCAAAACTGTTGTCCAGAGGGCTGAGGAAGGGTTGTTGAGGTGGTTCGGACATGTAGAGAGAATGGAGCGAAACAGAATGACTTCAAGAGTGTATCAGTCTGTAGTGGAAGGAAGGCGGGGTAGGGGTCGGCCTAGGAAGGGTTGGAGGGAGGGGGTAAAGGAGGTTTTGTGTGCGAGGGGCTTGGACTTCCAGCAGGCATGCGTGAGCGTGTTTGATAGGAGTGAATGGAGACAAATGGTTTTTAATACTTGACGTGCTGTTGGAGTGTGAGCAAAGTAACATTTATGAAGGGATTCAGGGAAACCGGCAGGCCGGACTTGAGTCCTGGAGATGGGAAGTACAGTGCCTGCACTCTGAAGGAGGGGTGTTAATGTTGCAGTTTAAAAACTGTAGTGTAAAGCACCCTTCTGGCAAGACAGTGATGGAGTGAATGATGGTGAAAGTTTTTCTTTTTCGGGCCACCCTGCCTTGGTGGGAATCGGCCGGTGTGATAATAATAAAAATAAAAAAATATATATATACACATTTATTAATCTTTCCTGCAGGTTGAGATAGACGATGACTGGGAAACATGCCATGGCAACGCAGTGTTCAACCCTGACCACTTCCCTGACCCCAAGGCTGTGGTCGACCAGCTCCATGTTCGTAGCTTCCACAGATCAAGTTGTATAATGTACAAACCTCACCATAACCATTTGGTTATTTAATGTTTTTAACCTAAATATTTAATAACAGTATTAATTTGCTATTAATATTTCCAGTTTCCAGCTATTATGACAATATGCTATTTTCACTAACAGATTCCTATTATCGTGACTAATTTATTGTCATAAAACAAATATAATTTTCTGGCTATAATCAAAATACATAACACCAAATCTATTTGTTTCACTCTAGAATATATCCATAGATCATTCAGAGTAATAGGCTGTTGCTATATCTAAACAACATTTCAGTAGCTATAACCCACAGCAGATTTTTAATGGAAGGAATTATCTCCCAACTCAGTACACAAATAATTCGCACTTGATGGTTTCTTTAACTTCTCGACCCATGTGATTTTTTTTTTTTTTTTTTAGGTAATGTTTGGTCTTAACTCAATAGGTCAACAGTTTTTTTAGATTTTCCTTCAAAGCATAGTCTTGTTTTCACACACTTGTTGGAAATGCTGTTTGATATAATTTGTCAAATTTGGTTAAATGACTTGAATCCAGCATGACCTAACCAAAGCTAGCAATGTCAATAATATGTACTGTTACAAGTTTGCCCTATTAAGGGGTGCAACGGACAAGTATAAAAAGCAGCAGACAACATACACAGCAAGAGGATTCCCTGAGCTTTCCCAGCACTCGGGCTGCGGCCCAAAGCTGGGGTGTGGCTCCAAAGGGATCCTGTAGTACTTGCTGCCTTTGCACTTCCTGACATCTGCTGCTATGTAGCTGCCACACCCTTTGAGCCCAGTGGGGCGGAGTTAGTAGCAGTCCAAGGTGCCTAGCTTCTCCCTATGAGAGCAGGGAATAGTGCTAGGACTAGGGGCAATTGGTCCCAGACAATGAACAGGTATAAACATCTCTTCCCATGGAAGATCATAGTCAAGATACTCCCTCAATGGGGAGTCAAGGCTGGGTCACCAAGTGAAGAAGAGTCGGGCTGGGACATTACCAGCAAACCTCATACCACTACTACGTGACTTCCCTTCTACCAGCCCAGCTAGGCGCCCAGCTGGCCAAAGGCTGACCAGTTAAGATTACACCAGGATAAAAGGTAGATGTGCAGAAGGCTGGATTTCATCTTACTCTGTCACTACAAGATAACAGACCATTTAGTTATTGTCATTGCTACCGTAGTTCATCACTCTGAACCCCCACTACAACAAAACATTAATGTTTTTGGTTATCCCAAGTCAGGCCGGGACCCCAAGGAAGCTGTGAGCTACCAGCTGATCTCCTTAGTGAGCTTCATCTGCAGAGTTGCAAAGAGGATGGTGAAGGTTCATCTAGTCTAGGCTAATCATTTCTTCTTTGCAGTTTGGCTTCTGCAAGTTCTGGTTGACAATAGATACTTTGGTTAGGCTGGTCACATCCAGATGGGTTATATCAGAATAGCCAGTTCAACATTCTGGCTTCTCCAACAGTTTCTCAGTAGAAAATTGTTAAAAGTGAGAGATGCTTTGTTCTACTCGGAAGACTTATCCCAGGAGGAGAGGGTCCTGCAGGACACCATTTGAAGCATCACATGCATTATAGAAGTCACGGTTGGTATAGTCGGGGTCGTCCCCAATGTAGTCAAATCGGCAGTGTACTTCTCAGAATCCACTACTGAGTTGACCTGTTTCCTGCTGCAGGTGGAGATGGACAATATTGCAGATTGGGTTGCTTCCGCAAATTAACGGCTTTTCACCCAGATGACGACAACTGATCATTTTACCCAGTCTTGGGTGAGGAAGACTTCTCATCATGTACTGCTTTGTGAGGTGACATTTCCTGTGGGTAGCCCTTAAATATGCAATAACATGGACCTCCGATCTGAAGCAGCAGAAGCGCATGCTCTGTGCGCACAAGATTTCTTGAAGGTGCTCTCAGACCATACATAAGGAGCAAATGAAGGGACTATGCTCTGCCTGTAGACTAGAGTATTGCTGCTAGATCTAATCCATAGGCATCTCTTGTTTGACCCTGTCCACCACCTTAAGATTCATTTGTATTACTGGACTTATGCTGTTTGTTTCAGGTTAGGCATATGATGGCAACCCAGCTTATACGAGTACAGGGAAATGGAAATGAGGAACCCCTCTGTTAATCACATGAGACTTTCCATGCCCTTTCATATTTGAACATGATCTGCTCTTCTGGATTGTAGTCAAGATGTGTCAGTGGTCAGAGTTCGATTTCGTTCCCTGCCTCCCTTGGATGATACTAGAAGTATCTCTTTGTAGGTGGTGAATGGGGACATTGAGTGCCTAACTTCTGTGATAACCTTTCTCAAAATTTGACTTATGCTTCAAGGATCAAGGTATTTACTAAAAAGTGGAAGAGTCCGGGGGGGGGGGTATTGTTAATTAAGCTGAGTGACAAGTTATATTGGGCTGAACAGGATGCGAGTCCTTGACCCTTCTTTTTCGATAAGAATCGTTACTGCCTCCATCTCTACCACCTCTCTCTTCTCCGGATTCAACCTACCAAATAGTCCCTCAGGTATGACCAACGATCCAGATACCCTAAAGTCATGCATCTCCACCTTAGTTATTGAAAATATGAATCTTCGAGAGGAGCTAACAAAACAAGACACCAGGATGACACAACTCGAGAACAAAATCCTCAGTCTTGAACAAAAGTTATCAACACCAGGAATGACTATGGCAAGACCATCCAAACAGTCATAGATAGCCATACAGAACAAATAATATCTCTTAATGCAAAGGTTGAAGAAGCAGTAAAAAAATGGAAGAACAACTTAGATAACCAGTTCAGTGACTACTTTGCTCTCCAAGAAGATAAAACTGAGCAAGAAAAACTATTGGACGCAGTAGTAGTTAACAGTCCACTTTTTCTCAGTGATATGGACCAAACAAAAGTTACAGTACCAGAGTCAGAAATAAAGGAAGCCAGGTTACTAGGATCCCATGGTAGAAAAAGTGTTATGCTTAGATTCCACTCCCATGACATGAAAAAAGACTTAATTATTACGTCTATTAAAGTAAAGAAAGAGGTATACATAAACAAATGTCTCACCAAAAAACATCAGAACCTCCTGTATAGAGTCAGAAAACTTAAGCGAGAGAATAATGACACAATACACCAATGCTTCACACGGGATGGGAAAATTCTAGTTAGGAAAACAAATGTAGGTCAACTGTACACAATCACAAACGAGAATGATCTGTCACGATTTCTTAGGGATATTAATCTTACAGAGAATAACTAAATAATGTCCAACCTAAAAGCCTACGTGCAGTGTATGTTTTGCTCCATTATTGTGCAAATTTCACAGTACAATCTCTTAGTAATCAAAAGTCAACTACCTCAGTAATGTGATTTTACTAGTAAGCATAAGTCACCTTTTTTTTTTTTTCTTTTCAACAAGTCGGCCGTCTCCCACCTTATGTTATATAATTTTCTTAATTACTATTGTTTGCTTAATTAATACTTTCTCTGTCCATATTACTACCTCATATTTCTTTAAATACTATTAATTGCTATTACTTACCAAATTTATTATCAATACCATTTTTTATCAGTACAATTTACTCTCAACATTTTTGGCATTATTTTAATTACCATTACTTATTTAATTACCATAACCTGTTTTAATACCACATTTACTATCTTAGAGTAGTTTCTTACTCTTAACCCTTTCAGGGTCCGTCCCGTAGATCTACGTCATGAGCTCAGCTCACTCTGATAAACTGTGAGTGGTACATTTGGGCCTAGATATGAGAGAATACATCTATGTGGTATGTGTGCACCACATAAAACAGATCCTGCAGCACACTGTGTATAATGAGAGAAAAAAAACTGAAATCATGATTTTTCGATTAAAACAGCGACTTTGCAGTGTTTTTTCGTATGTTTTTTATAGTTGTTTTTGCGATTTCTTGGTCTCATTTGATAGAATGGAAGATATATTACAGAAATAGATATGATTTTGATTGGTTTTAGCACTGGAAATGGCTTGAAACTGAGCTCAAAGTAGCAGAAATGTTAAATTTTTGCCGATATTCAAGAGTAAACGAACAACCTCACACGTCTAATACACGCCAGCTGGTGGGTCTAATATGCATTCACAAATATGGTGATGATATTTATACAATTATTACAGTATTGCATAACAGTAAATCTTCTATTTTTTGGTGTGAATAAAAATTCATTATGTGAATAAAAAATCAAAATGGAATTTATTTGTAAAGCCTCAAAACGTAACTAATGAACAGAGGAAATGTTAGTTTAGTTCCAGGAATTCCTACATTGTTTATTCTGGACCCTATTTTGAAATTGGAATATTTTGAACTTTGTGTTAAATTGGTCAAATTAATAATTTCCGATCACTTTAATTTGTAGTTGAAACAGTTGACTTGGCGATTTCTTGTGCTCAATCGATAGAATAGAAGTAATACTAGTGAAATAGCTAGGAATTTGGTTGACTGGAATAATATAATTGGCCTAAAATGGGACTCAAAGTCGGCAAAATCGCCGATTCGTAAATATCGCTGACACATCAAAATTCGCGAGAGCATAATTTCGTCAATTTTCCATCAAATTTCATACTTTTTGTTTTATTACCTTCACAAAAAGATTCTCTACCATTTCATAAGAAAAAATAACAAATTTTTGTTTTGAAAATTCTTGGACACTAGCCCTTTCAGGGTCCAAGGCCCAAATCTGGAGTCACGCACCAGTGTCCAAGAATTTTACAAAAAAAAATTTGTTATTTTTTCTTATGAAATCGTAGAGAATCTTTTTGTGAAGGTAATAAAACAAAAAGTACAAAATTTGGTGGAAAATTGACGAAATTATGCTCTCGCGAATTTTGATGTGTCAGCGACATTTACGAATCGGCGATTTTGCCGACTTTGACTCCCATTGTAGGCCAATTACATTATTCCAATCAACCAAATTCTTAGCTATTTCACTAGTATTACTTCTATTCTATCGATTGAGCACAAGAAATCGCCAAGTCAACTGTTTCAACTACAAAATAAAGTGATCGGAAATTGTTAATTTGGCCAATTTAAAACAAAGTTCAAAATATTCCAATTTCAAAATAGGGTCCAGAATAAACAATGTAGGCACTCCTGACACTAAAGTAATGTTTCCTCTGTTCATTAGTTATGTTTTGAGGCTTTACAAATAAATTCCATTTTGATTTTTTATTCACATAATGAATTTTTATTCACACCAAAAAATAAAGATTTACTGTTATGCAATACTGTAATAATTGTATAAATATCATCACCATATTTGTGAATGTATATTAGACCCACCAGCTGACGTGTATTAGACGTGTGAGGTCGTTTGTTTACTCTTGAATATCGGCAAAAATTTAACATTTCCGCTACTTTGAGCTCAGTTTCAAGCCATTTCCAGTGCTAAAACCAATCAAAATCATCTCTATTTCTGTAATATGTCTTCCATTCTATCAAATGAGACCAAGAAATCGCAAATACAACTATAAAAAACATACGAAAAAACACTGCAAAGTTGCTGTTTTAATCGAAAAATCATGATTTAAGTTTTTTCTCTCATTATACACAGTGTGCTGCAGGATCTGTTTTATGTGGTGCACACATACCACATAGATGTATTCTCTCATATCTAGGCCCAAATGTACCACTCACAGTTTATCAGAGTGAGCTGAGCTCATGGTGTAGATCTACGGTTTGGACCCTGAACGTAAAGCCGTAGATCTACGGGACGGACCCTGAAAGGGCTAGGGCACCACTTCAGATTTGGGCCTTGGACCCTGAAGGGGTTAAATACCTTGTACTGCCAATTAACCTCTAGTATAACTACCAGTGCAATATTGAATCTAAATAACTGTTCTTAAAATTTAGTACAGTAGGGCCCCACTTATACGGCGGGTTAGGTTCCAGGCTACCGCCGTAAAGCGGAAATCGCCGTAAAGTGGAACACCCTTTTTTTCCACTTATAAATGCATACAAACACTAGATAACAAGTTTACACTAACATATATTAAGTTAGCAATAGAACCAGGCATCAAAAAACAATAAAAAGGTACAATACACACATAGTGCACTCATTACTTACCTTAAAATATTTATAGTCTTAATCTAGGGTGAGACAAGTAGTATTTATTGTAAGAAATCAAGTGTGGTATGTATTGTAATAGCCTCACCAGGCCACCCCACCCACACATACTATTCTATGATATTTAAGCATCCCAGAGCGATAAAATGTATATACAGTTCACTCATTACTTACCTTAAAATATTTGTAGTCTTAATGTAGGGTCAGGAGTAAGTAAATGAGATAAAACGAATAAATGAGAGAGAGAAAGAATGAATACATGAGAGGGGGCAGGCGCAGTTATGTAAACAAACCAGGGGAAGGTAAGTTTTGTAAACAAACGAAGTGTACACGTCTGGTTTGTGTACAAGTTACATTGTGTACAGGTTGTCTCTACATTGATACGGTAGAATTAATAAAGAAGAACACTCCCATTCTCATGTAACATCATTTTGAGAAGAAATGAAGCTCTGAGTGAAGGCAATGGAAATAAGTCACACTGACTTTTTTGGGTTATCCTAGGTTCTCTACACGTATGTTGTTATGTATGATAATCTATGTAACTGTATTTGTGTATACCTGAATAAACTTACTTACATACATACGAAAGGAATAATTTTCTACAGTTACCCCCAGTAACACATTTACTCTTATGTTAGATTAGAGAAAATGTTATTCTTGGCGTCACTTGTACAAGTTATGTGGCTCCCACATCTTATATTTATGTTTATTTATTCTATTGTGGGGTGTATTTATCATCTTTTTATGTTATGTATCGTGTTTATTATATAATTTTGAAAAAAATATCATGGATGGATGAATGAAAATGTGTATATTACCGTAATATACGACATTTAATGAGACTCAGTATTGTTATTATCACCACTTGTGCAAGTCGTCTGCTTACATCTCACATTTGTTTATTTATTCTACTGTGGGGTGTATTTATCTTATTTATATGTTATGCATCGTGTTTATTATATGATTTTGAAAAAAATATCATGGATGGATTAATGAAAATGTGTATATTACCGTAATATACGACATTTAATGAGACTCAGTATTGTTATTATCACCACTTGTGCAAGTCGTCTGCTCACATCTCACATTTGTTTATTTATTCTACTGTGGGATGTATTTATCTTATTTATATGTTATGCATCGTGTTTATTATATAATTTTGAAAAAAATATCATGGATGGATTAATGAAAATGTGTATATTAACGTAATATACGACATTTAAATGACTCGATGTATGTAAGTTTATTTAGGTACAGGTATACATAAGTATAATTATCAGAGTATATATAAAATATGAAATAACTTTTAAAAACATTTGAAATTTTGGAGTTTCCAGACAAAATGGAGAGACTTAGTGCTTACTGAGCTCATGGAGAATGTAAACAAACAGGGTGGGGCACGGTGACCGTATTAGAAAGTCAGGTGGGGGGAGCCGTATAGTGAGTTTTGGTCATAATTTGAAATGTCCGTATTAGCGGAACGCCGTAAAGCGGAACGCCGTAAAGCGGGGCCCTCCTGTACTTGAAATAAACATTTCTTTTTCATTTTATTTTTATTAATTAATATTTCTTGTAATCCTTATTACTTATTAAAATTTTATTAAACACCATATTTACTACCAGTCAATTTTACTTTTGTACATTAATCATTATTTTATACTTTTCTTAACCTTTTGTTGCCAGATTTTCAAGTTTGTATATTCACCTCCAACCTTTATATTATCCTTTGTACCATCTTACTATCATATTATAACCAAGTCATTGCCATTTTTATTTTTCTATTTTATTCTTTTGGAAGATTAATTTGTGTATTTTATCTTGTTAATTTCAATCTAGTTATACTCTTGTTCTTGTTAACAACTTATATTAGACCTTAGTGCAATTGCAAGTGAGAGTCTTGTACCTTTTAACTTGTATTCTTATATTATTAGTTTATACCTAGTTGTACTTTAGCTCATTCTAGCTCAATACATAGATAACACCAAATTCATTATATTAGACCTTAGTGCAATTATAAGAGTGAGTCTGGTGCTATTTGTAATTTGTATTTTTATAGTATTAGTTTATACCTAGTTGTACTTTAGCTCATTCTAGCACAACACACAGACAATTTCAACTTCATTATGTTTATTAGTGACTATACTCTATATGACCAAAGTGCTTTAGCTATATACTTATCCAACCTTCCCACTACTACAGATATCAGTATTAGAACTCATCGCACAATACAGGATATAAATAACCACTATTTAAACCTAAAAGATGAATGATCACGTTGACCCTGATCTAAACCTCCATAATCTAACACACAATCAAAACTTATTGGAAAGTAACTGCCTTTATTACACAGCATCGCATGCCAGCACTATCCTGAACACTGCTCAAAGTCTATCAGTTCTTAACTACAACATCAGATCATTAAGCAAACACTATGATGACCTCCTGGCACTCCTTGAGTCGCTAAAGACACCCTTCTCCTGCATTATTCTTACCGAGACCTGGCTTAAGCAGGACACAATAGATATCTACCCTCTACCAGGATACACAACAATCCACAACTGCAGACCATACCAAGTTGGGGGTGGTATTGCAATCTATTACTCTAACCAACTATCTTGTATTAGCACCACTTGCTTTAGTGATGAATATGGGGAATACATTTTTGCTAATTTTACTGTAAAAAAACTCAAGACGCCTATGACAATTGGTGCCATTTACCGGATACCCCACACAAACATCCCAAATTTCAGTGAGAATCTAAAGGCACTAATAACAGACAAATGAACAAGCACCACCTTCTCTTAGCTGGAGACTTCAGTATCAACCTTGGCCTACCAGATGATCAGCCTGTAACTGATTTCATCAACAATATGAACAACACACTTCTCATACCAACAATAACTAAACCAACCAGGATGACTGAGACAAGTGCAACCATAATAGACCACATATGGACAAATATACTAGCCCCTCTTAAATCAGGGATAATCACAGATAGCACTACAGACCACTACCCTACCTTCCTCCTGACAAACATTAGTAAGCCACCACTCGAATACAACAAAGTTTCATTTAGACTCCATGACGAGGCCTCAATAAGGAATTTCACAGCAGACCTAGAGACTGTTGACTGGCCTACAGAATTCTCCAATGCCAGTGGTATTGACGATTGGACAGACATTTTTCTTAACAAAATACTTAGACTATACAACAAACATTGTCCTATAAAAACGAAACAGATCACGAATAAACGGCTCGGTTGCCCATGGCTAACCAGCAGCATTCTGAAATCCATTGATAAGAAACACCAAAATGAAAAGCAATGTAGACAGGGTTTAATACACAAAGATATTCTTAATATTCATCAATTCTCACCAAATTAATGAAGAAAGCCAAACAACTGTACTACTCCAGCAGATTCACTGACACAAGAGGAGATATAAAAATGACCTGGAAAACACTTTCCCAGATTCTGGGGACCCACAAACTGAAAAAAAACAAGAATATTGTCCTAACCAAACCTAATAAAACACCACTGCATCCCACTGATACAGCTAACATGATAAACGACTTCTTCTCAAACATAGGATCTGATCTCGCCAGTAAAATCCCACGTACCAACGCCCGTGCCGGGGGCTACCTAGATGGGAATTTTCCAAATTCCCTCTATCTTGTACCAACTGAGCCCACGGAAGTCATCGCGATTATAAAGTCACTCAGTAATAACTCAGGGAATCTGTCTCACGTCCCACCATTATTGTACAAGCGAGCGGCCCATGACCTTTCGCATGCTATTACATTACTTTTTAACAAGTCACTAGAAACTAGCACTTTCCAGACACTAATCAAGACAGCAAGGGTTACACCAATACATAAAGGTGGTGACCCTACAGATGTAAACAACTATAGGCCAGTATCAAACTTACCATTGCTATCCAAAATCTTCGAGAAACTCTGCACAGGAGATTATGTTCATTTATAAACGGCACAAAACATACTCAACCCCTGCCAATTTGAACTCAGGAAAAATAAAAGCACTAATGATGCAATTGTAAAAATGCTAGATCTGCTTTACACAGCATTGGAAAATAAGGAATATCCATGGCATCCTACTCCACAAACTTGACCATTATGGTATGAGAGGCCATGTGCTTGCATATTTCAAATCCTACCTTACTAATAGGTATCAGTATGTCACCATTAAAGACACAGCCTCATCAACACGGCCACTTGATACTGGAGTTCCACAGGGAAGTGTCCTTGGTCCCCTGCTCTTCCTCATTTACATTAATGATCTTCCAAACGTATCCCAACATCTGAAACCCATTCTCTTTGCTGACGACACGACTTAAGTCATCTCCCACCCTAATCTTGCCACCCTCAACACCATTGTCAATGAGGAGCTACTCAAAATTCTGACTTGAATGACAGCCAATAAACTTAAACTTAACTCTGACAAAACCTACTACATTATGTTTGGTAGCAGAGCAGGTGTTGCGCAACTTAACATCAAGATCGACAACAATCTAATTGCCAGACTTAATGAGGGCAAATTCCTAGGTCTATACCTTGACAACAACCTAAATTTCAGCACCCATATCCAACACATAAAAAAAGTACCCAAAACGGTGGGGATCCTCTCCAAGATACAATATTACGTGCCGCAAACTGCCCTTCTCACACTATACCATTCACTCATTTATCCATACCTCACCTATGCTATTTGTGCTTGGGGATCAACTGCAGCAACACATCTAAAGCCAGTAATAACCCAACAAAAAGCCACAGTAAGAATAATCACTAAATCCCATCCCTGGCAACACACCCCCCTCACTCTTCATAGATCTAAACTTACACCCTGTTCAGAACATCCACACTTAATACTGTGCAATCTATATCTACAGGACCTTAAATTCCAATATTAACCTTGACCTAAAACGCTTTCTTGATAGTTGTGACAGGACCCACAGGCGTAACACCAGACACAAACATCTCTATGACATTCCCCCTGTCTGACTAAACCATTACAAGAATTCAGTGTGTGTCAAAGGGCCTAAAATCTGGAACACCCTACCTGAAAACTCTATAACTGCAGACACATTCATCACTTTCAAAACTAGTTAGAAAACATCTTATCTCAAAATCTGTAAACCCCACATTGTAACCCTTATAGAGAATAAACTTGATTGATTGATATGAGATTTTGAGTTAGCTCTGTACACAGAATATCTGTCATACTCATACCTGACCCATAGCCACTTGCTTGTGGGTGTTTCTGTTCTCTTCTGTATGACTTTTGTTATACGACTGTCTGTAGAGTATGTTTTTACTTTTCCTTTATGCTTCGGCCTTTTTGCCCAAGTCAGTTTTTATAACTGCGAGACTTGTACAAAGCTTACGGAAGTTTTTTGGGTGTGTTGATGTTAATGATTGTTCAAATCCAATTCAAGAGAATTAATTTAACTTTTGATGATAGTATTTAGTGTTTAATGTATTCTTGTCAGTGTGAATTTCTTTTATTGTTTATTGTCTTCGCTGGTGAGTGTTAGTGTGTACGACTGTATGGTTCATTGGTTGCTAAAACCACTGAATTATATCATAGATCAAAGTATTATATAGCCCTCTCTCTCTCTCAATCTCTCTCTCTCTCTCTCTCTCTCTCTCTCAATCTCTCTCTCTCTCTCTCTCTCTCTCTCTCAATCTCTCTCTCTCTCTCTCAATCTCTCTCTCTCTCTCTCAATCTCTCTCTCTCTCTCTCAATCTCTCTCTCTCTCTCAATCTCTCTCTCTCTCTCTCTCTCTCAATCTCTCTCTCTCTCAATCTCTCTCTCTCTCTCTCTCTCAATCTCTCTCTCTCTCTCTCAATCTCTCTCTCTCAATCTCTCTCTCTCTCAATCTCTCTCTCTCTCAATCTCTCTCTCTCTCAATCTCTCTCTCTCTCAATCTCTCTCTCTCTCTCTCAATCTCTCTCTCTCTCTCTCTCTCTCTCTCTCTCTCAATCTCTCTCTCTCTCAATCTCTCTCTCTCTCAATCTCTCTCTCTCTCAATCTCACTCTCTCAATCTCTCTCTCTCTCAATCTCTCTCTCTCTCAATCTCTCAATCTCTCTCAATCTCTCTCAATCTCTCTCAATCTCTCAATCTCTCTCAATCTCTCTCAATCTCTCTCTCTCTCTCTCTCTCTCTCTCTATCTCTATCTCTATATCTCTATCTCTATCTCTCTCTCTCTCTCTCATTTTCTTTTTTTACACAGGATTTGACTAGGTTAAGGATCCCTAGCTTTTGACAAGCTATTTACAAGTTAAGGATTCCTAACTTTATTGACAAGCTAAGAGCTGTTACCTACATCAGCTCATTTGAAAGCATTTTTATTGTTATGAGACATACAAGTACAGAACAGGATGAAGTTGGAGCCATCTGTGGGTCAGCATTTTCATGTGATCAACTGACTTTATCTCGTTGACATCATTATGCTGTACGAATGTGTTCCATACTCGAGTCATCCTGGGTATATATGATCTCAGATGGAGTGATGTTCTGGAGAAGGGTGCAGCCAGAGTGAAGTTGCTGCTTTCTGCCCGTCTTGTGGCATAAAAGCTTGTTTCACGCTAGCCTCGAAGTGGATCCAAGTGTGGTACTTTGACAGTATTGGCCTTGTACATAACAGTAAGGCCACCCACATCCCTCCTGTGTTGAAGGCTCTGCTGAAATGACAGATCTATCCAGGATTGGTCCAGGCGGGAGATGAGACGTCTTACTCTGTTCTCTACTCTGTCAAGCAGTCGCAGTTGAGAGGGGGGGCAGGCAAACCAAGAAAGTGGAGCATATTCAAGGTGTAAGATGCGAGATACGGCGAAGTGCTCTAAGCTTCCTGGCTGCCTTGTTTGCAAGATTTACAACATGGTTCTTCATGGTCAGTTTGGAGTCAAATTTCACCCCAAGGATATCAAGTTCTTCCCCAGGTGCCAACACCCTTCCATTCATCCTTACTACTGCACCAGCATTATCATCATGGTGCCTAGAAACCATCATCATTTGCATTTTCTCAGGTGCAAATGTTACTTGCCATCTATTTCCCTAAGCTGATATAGCTCTTAGATGGTGATTGATGTAGCTTAGAGCAGCTGGCATTTCTTCTCTTGGATAAGTGAATGTCGGTGTACAGTCGTCTGCATATGCATGGGATTCTGGGATGAGATGGTCATTGAAGTAGACATTCCATAACAACGGTCCCAGCATGCTTCCTTGTGGAACACTTGCCCCAATAAGATGTCTTGCCGATTCCGTTCCATTGAGAACTACACTTAGAGATCTACCATGAAGGTAATCAATGAGGAGACAGCGTAGAGCCTGCAATTCCCAGTGCTTGAAGTTTTGCTAAGTGGCCCTGGTGCCACACCCGGTCGAAAGCACCAGCGATGTCCAGTGCTACCACACAGCTGACTTTGGATTCCTCCAGTGACTGGTGCCACTTAGTGGAGAGGTTTAACAACAGATCAGCAGCAGAGTAGTCTTTCCTGAAGCCATATTGACGATCACAAAGTAGTGAGTGGTAGTCAAAAAACTGTCATTTGTCTTGAGATTATTGTCTCAAGGATCTTACCAGTGATTGACAGGAGTGACACTGGTCTGTAGTTGCTGATTTCTGCTCTGCTCTTCTTTTTGTGAACAGGGACAACATTTGCCTCTTTCCACAGAGAAGGCCATTTACACTGTACTAGGCAGTGCTGAAAGATGCGAGTTACAGGTGCTGCTAGCTGGTCTAAACATCTCGGCAATCTTGGGCTCAACTTGTCTGGGCCCATAGCCTTTTCTTGGTCAAGTGATTTAAGAAGGAAATGCACCTCCTCCTGCCTTATTGTCACCACTGACAGTTTTGACACAGTTTTTGCAGCTAGCCAAGGAGGGTCCCTTGCTGGATCAGGAACTTGTATTTTGGTAGCAAAGTGTTCAGCAAAGAGGTCCGCCTTCTCTTGACTACTAGTAGAGGTGGTCCCATCCTGTCAATTTAGAGGTGGAATGAGTTCATCAGGCAGATAACCTTGTCTCTGTCTGTCTCTCTCTCTCTCTCTCTCTCTCTCTCTGTCTCTCTCTCTCTCTCTCTCTCTCTCTCTCTCTCTGTCTGTCTGTCTGTCTGCTCTATCTCTATCTCTATCTCTATCTCTATCTCTCTCTCTCTCTCTCTCTCTCTCTCTCTCTCTCTCTCTCTCTCTCTCTCTCTCTCTCTTTCAGTCTCTTTCTCTCAATCTCTCTCTCTCTACACCACTTCAAGTTAGGTATGGTTCGTCAGGATCAGTCATGATGACCCGCCGTTGGAGCTTTTGGTCATCTGACCGAGGCCTTCCGCTGGCTTACCGGTCCACCCCCTTAAAAATTTTGGTCATAGTTAGAACCATTTTATTTGTACCACTTCAGTTATGTCTGATTTATTATTTAACATTTGTGTCTATTGTAACACAGATCAATGCATTAATTACACGATACAAACTGATATCTTGTTACTTCATTTAACATCTCTTAAGAGCCACATACTATAGACAATGCATTTAACACAGTATAATGTTTCTGATACATCTTAGTTCTCTTGATTTCTTAAACTGGTGGTTCCAGGCTGCCATCTGTATCATCACAGTGCCTCTGATGATGTCACTGACAATGGGGATATCACTATACTAACTTGTTCGCTCTTTTTTTACCCCCTGGCAGAGCGAGGGGTTCCGAGTAACCTTGTGGATTCACCCCTTTATTAATGACGACTGTGAGGCCTTCGCTTACCCCGACCAGCAGGGTTACTTCGTCAAGGTCAGTGATGTACCTCGCATAATTGAATCACTGTTCTAGATCATTCAGGAGTACTATACGTAACTGAAGAGGCCTTTGAAGGCCTAAAGAGTAAGGAAGGCCTACTGATGTTATGTGGTTGGTTAACTGGGTTTAGAGTCTTTCGACTACACTAAAGTTATCATGGCTACATGTATGCTATTTAACACCAGTTAAGAATAAAGAACAAAAAGGCACAATACCATGACTGGAACAATACACAAATAACCCACACATAGAGAGGAGCTTACGACAACATTTTGGTCCGACTTGGACCATTTACAAAGTCATAAGCTGCTCTCTCCTATGTGCAGGTTATTTGTGCACCAGTTAAGAATACTTTAGTCAGTAGGTTTATACAGAGTGAATAGATTCACACTTTTTGGTGTACATATCCTTGAAGTCATGTGTGGCAAAACACATGCAATTCTTTATGACGAAGTTCAGTACCACATTGTGATGAAATATATCAATAAAACACAGGTGAAGGATATATACATGCAGTCTTAATGATCCGTGTGTAGTTGATAGGTTTCCGACAGAAAGTAACCACAACAAGGTATACAATAGCGAGTGTATTTTTAAACCAAGTCTTTATATATATGCTTTGATAAATTAGACACATGTGCAACACTTGTGTATCTTCATTACCTGGAGTCTACCTGGAGGGTATTCTGGGGATCAATGCCCCCATGGCCCGGTCCATGACCAGGCCTGGTGGATCAGGGCCTGATCAACGAGGTTGTTACTGCTGGCCGCACGCAGTCCAACGTACGAACCACAGCCAGGCTGATATGGCACTGACTTTAGGTATCTGTCCAGCTCCCTCTTGAAGACAACCAGGGGTCTATTGGTAATGCCCCTTTTGGCTGATGGGAGGCTGTTGAACAGTCTTGGACCCCTGACACTTACTGTGTTTTAGTGTACAAGTGGTGCCCCTACTTTTCACTGGGGGTATGTTGCATCGCTTGCCAAGTCTTTTGCTTTCGTAGAAAGTGATTTCTATGTGCATTTTAGGAACCAGTCCCTCCAGAATCTTCCAGGTGTAGATTATGATATATATCTCTCGCCTGCACTTCCAGGCATTTCCAGTAGTTAAGGTGTTTGGTGGAACTTATATGTGCAGTAAAGGTTGTCTGTACATTCTCTAGGTCTGCAGTTTCACCTACCTTGAATAGGGATGTTAATATACAGCAGTATTCCACCCTAGAGAGAACATGTGATTTAACCCCTTGACTGTCGCAACCCCAAATCTTGAGGTGTCTCCTGGTGTCGCAAAATTTCCAAAAAAAACAAAATTATTTTTTCTTGTGAAATGATAGAGAATCTTTTCCCGATTGTAATGACACCAAAAGAACAAAATTTGATGGAAAACTGACAATTACGCTCTCACGAAGTTAGTGACCTCGGCGATATTTACGAATCGGCGATTTTGCCCACTTTGAGCCCTATTTTCGGCTAATTACATTGTTCCATTCGACCAAACTCATAGCTATTTCTTTAGAAATCCATCTTTTCTATCGATTGAGTACAAGAAACTGCCCATTTACCTATTTCGACTACCCAATAACGTGGTCAGAAATTTGCAATTTGGCCAATTTCACGAAAATTAAAAAATATGACAATTTCAAAATAGGGTTCAGAATGAATGATGCAGACATTCCTGGCTCTAAAACAACATTTTCTTTGTTCATCAGTCACGTTTCCAGGCCCCTCTGATATTACTCATGCTTTCTATTTTGAATTTTTATTCAAACAAAAAATAAAAGATTTACTGTTATGTAGACTACTGCAATATTGTAATAATTGTATAAATACTGTCAACCCATTCATGACTGCATATTAGAATGGCTACTTGGACATTTATTGGAAAATGACATCATTTGTTTACTTTTGAACATCGGCAAAAATCAAACATTTCCCCTATTTTGAACTCCATTTCAAGGTTCTTTTCATAGTAAAACCAATCAAAATCACCTCTATTTCTATAATATGTTTTCCATTCTATCAAATGAGGCCAAGAAAATGAGAATACAACCATAAATACTATACGAAAATAGACCACAAAGTTGGTGGCATTTTAATTAAAAAAAACAGTCAGTTTTTTTCTCATTATGCACTGCGTGCTGCAGGATTTTTTTTGTGGTGCACACTGACCACACAAACCCATTCTCTCACATGTGAGCCTACCAGCTTTCTCCTGCTTGATTTGAAGTTGCTAGAATTTATGAGTATATATACATCAAAAACGGTGGCTCGTAAGACGTATATATACAACCAAAACAGTCAAAGTGTTAAAAAGGATCATCATTGGCATAGCATCTTTTGTCTTGAAAGTTCTCATTATCCATCCTATCAGTTTCCTTGCAGATGTGATATAGTGGCATTGTTGTGGTCCTTGAAGGCGAGATCTTCGAACATTACCACACCCATGTCCTTCACATTACTTTTCCGCTCTATTGTGTGATTAAAGTTTGTAGTATACTCGGTTCTAGCTGTTATTTCCTCCAGTTTTCCATAACGGAGTAGTTGGAATTTGTCTTCATTGAACGTCATATTGTTCTCCATTACCTATACCTGGAGTTTACCTGGAGAGAGTTCCGGGGGTCAACGCCCCCGCGGCCCGGTCTGTGACCAGGCCTCCTGGTGGATCAGAGCCTGATCAACCAGGCTGTTGCTGCTGGCTGCATGCAAACCAACGTACGAGCCACAGCCCAGCTGGTCAGGAACCGACTTTAGGTGCTTGTCCAGTGCCAGCTTGAAGACTGCCAGGGGTCTGTTGGTAATCCCCCTTATGTATGCTGGGAGGCAGTTGAACAGTCTCGGGGCCCCTGACACTTATTGTATGGTCTCTTAACGTGCTAGTCACACCCCTGCTTTTCATTGGGGGGATGTTGCATCGTCTGCCAAGTCTTTTGCTTTCGTAGTGAGTGATTTTCGTGTGCAAGTTCAGTACTAGTCCCTCTAGGATTTTCCAGGTGTATATAATCATGTATCTCTCCCGCCTGCATTCCAGGGAATACAGGTTTAGGAACCTCAAGCGCTCCCAGTAATTGAGGTGTTTTATCTCCGTTATGCGCACCGTGAAGGTTCTCTGTACATTTTCTAGGTCAGCAATTTCACCTGCCTTGAAAGGTGCTGTTAGTGTGCAGCAATATTCCAGCCTAGATAGAACAAGTGACATGAAGAGTGTCATCATGGGCTTGGCCTCCCTAGTTTTGAAGGTTCTCATTATCCATCCTGTCATTTTTCTAGCAGATGCGATTGATACAATGTTATGGTCCTTGAAGGTGAGATCCTCCGACATGATCACTCCCAGGTCTTTGACGTTGGTGTTTCGCTCTATTTTGTGGCCAGAATTTGTTTTGTACTCTGATGAAGATTTCATTTCCTCGTGTTTACCATATCTGAGTACAGTGGACCCCCGGTTAACGATATTTTTTCACTCCAGAAGTATGTTCAGGTGCCAGTACTGACCGAATTTGTTCCCATAAGGAATATTGTGAAGTAGATTAGTCCATTTCAGACCCCCAAACATACACGTACAAACACACTTACATAAATACACTTACATAATTGGTCGCATTCGGAGGTGATCGTTATGCGGGGGTCCACTGTAATTGAAATTTCTCATCGTTGAACTTCATATTGTTTTCTGCAGCCCACTGAAAGATTTGGTTGATGTCCACCTGGAGCCTTGCAGTGTCTGCAATGGAAGACACTGTCATGCAGATTCGGGTGTCATCTGCAAAGGAAGACACGGTGCTGTGGCTGACATCCTTGTCTATGTTGGATATGAGGATGAGGAACAAGATGGGAGCGAGTACTGTGCCTTGTGGAACAGAGCTTTTCACCGTAGCTGCCTCAGACTTTACTCTGTTGACGACTACTCTCTGTGTTCTGTTAGTGAGGAAATTATAGATCCATCGACCGACTTTTCCTGTTATTCCTTTAGCACGCATTTTGTGCGCTATTACGCCATGGGAAACTTGGTTTATATCTTCTTGGAGATTTGCCGTGTCCTCAGTGGATGACACACTCATGCAGATCCTAGTATCGTCTGCAAAGGATGATACAGTACTATGGTTTACATCTCTGTCTATGTCTGATATGAGAATGAGGAACAGGATGAAGTAACATTTTGCCACACATTGGCTTCATCAGTTCAGTACAAATGAGAATGGTGAAGATCAGAAGGAGTTTGAGGTAATCAGTCCCTCAGCCTTGAATTGTTGTAATCAGTCCATCAGTCTTGAAAAGAATACAGTATATGCTGTATTCAAAACGTTTCCACAATAAAGATACCCAAGTGTTGCATATGTGTCTAATTTATCAACTTGTCAGTTCTCTGAACATTTATCTATATTAGCTTTATCTTCAAGGGAGATTCCTTGATGCTAGTGAAGGTCTCTTGATTCAAGGAATTGGAGATCCACTCCCAGTACTAACAATACCACCAGTCCGATGACATTCTTCTTTGCAAATATACAGGGTCTAAAGCCAGCAACAAACAACAAAATACCTTTCATCCGTGGACTGCTTGCAGAGGCAAAGGCAATGTTCGCGGCTTTCACTGAGACCCACATAAAGGATCACTTGGACAACGAAATATGGATCCCAGGTTACAACCTATACAGATGTGACAGAGTGAACAGGCAAAAGGGGGGGGGGTTGGCCTGTACATTGCAGAGTCACTTGTTTGCACAGAACTGCTTAATGCCTCAAATGATGTAGTGGAAGTTTTAGCAGTAAAGGTCGAGAACCAAAACCTAGTCATTGTGGTAGTCTACAAGCCTCCGGATGCAACATCCCAGCAATTCCAGGAACAGCTGTTAAAAATTGACCACTGTCTGGAAAATCTTCCAGCTCCTGCACCCAACATCTTGCTCCTGGGGGATTTCAACTTAAGGCACCTAAAATGGAGGAATATAGCAAATAATATTGTTGCAGTAATAACACCAGGAGGCAGCTCTGATGAAAACTCACACTCACACGAGCTTTTAAATCTCTGCACAAAATTCAATTTAAACCAGCAAATAATAGAGCCTACTAGACTCTAGAATACACTAGACCTCATCTTCACTAACAATGATGATCTGATAAGAAATGTCACCATATCAAAAACAATATACTCAGATCACAACATAATTGAGGTTCAGACATGTATGCGTGGATCCCCAGACCGACATAATGAGATTAGTCACGAGGGAGCATTCACCAAATTCAACTTCAATAACAAACACAAGTAAACCAAGTAAACCAAGTCCTAACCGATATAAGCTGGGAAGATATACTAAGCAACACAAGCCCCAACTTATGCCTAGAACAGATTAACTCGGTGGCGCTCGATGTATGCACAAGGCTTATTCCTCTAAGAAAAAGGAGGAGTAGATGTAAAATAGAAAGAGACAGGCGCTCCCTTTACAGGCGACGGAAAAGAATAACAGAGCGGCTAAAAGAGGTCAATATATCTGAAATGCGTAGTGAGACACTGGTCAGAGAAATAGCAAGCATCAAACTCAAGCTAAAGGAATCTTATAGGAGTCAGGAATCGCGGGAAGAACTAAAAGCCATAAATGAAATCGAAAGAAACCCAAAGTATTTCTTCTCCTATGCCAAATCAAAGTCGAGAACAACGTCCAGTATTGGGCCCCTACTTAAACAAGATGGGTCCTACACAGATGACAGCAAGGAAATGAGTGAGCTACTCAAGTCCCAATATGACTCAGTTTTTAGCAAGCCGCTAACCAGACTGAGAGTCGAAGATCAAAATGAATTTTTTATGAGAGAGCCACAGAATTTGGTTAACACAAGCCTATCCGATGTTATCCTGACGCCAAATGACTTCGAACAGGCGATAAATGACATGCCCATGCACTCTGCCCCAGGGCCAGCCTCGTGGAACTCCGTGTTCATCAAAAACTGCAAGAAACCCCTATCACGAGCCTTTTCCATCCTATGGAGAGGGAGCATGGACACGGGGGTCGTCCCACAGTTACTAAAAGCAACAGACATAGCCCCACTCCACAAAGGGGGCAGTAAAGCAACAGCAAAGAACTACAGACCGATAGCACTAACATACCATATCATAAAAATCTTTGAAAGGGTCCTAAGAAGCAAGATCACCACCCATCTAGAAACCCATCAGTTACACAACCCAGGGCAACATGGGTTTAGAACAGGTCGCTCCTGTCTGTCTCAACTATTGGATCACTACGACAAGGTCCTAGATGCACTAGAAGACAAAAAGAATGCAGATGTAATATATACAGACTTTGCAAAAGCCTTCGACAAGTGTGACCATGGCGTAATAGCACACAAAATGCGTGCTAAAGAAATAACAGGAAAAGTCGGTCGATGGATCTATAATTTCCTCACTAACAGGACACAGAGAGTAGTCGTCAACAGAGTAAAGTCCGAGGCAGCTACGGTGAAAAGCTCTGTTCCACAAGGCACAGTACTCGCTCTCATCTTGTTCCTCATCCTCATATCCGACATAGACAAGGATGTCAGCCACAGCACCGTGTCTTCCTTTGCAGATGACACCCGAATCTGCATGACAGTGTCTTCCATTGCAGACACTGCAAGGCTCCAGGCGGACATCAACCAAATCTTTCAGTCGGCTGCAGAAAACAATATGAAGTTCAACGATGAGAAATTTCAATTACTCAGATATGGTAAACACGAGGAAATTAAATCTTTATCAGAGTACAAAACAAATTCTGGCCACAAAATAGAGCGAAACATCAACGTCAAAGACCTGGGAGTGATCATGTCGGAGGATCTCACCTTCAAGGACCATAACATTGTATCAATCGCATCTGCTAGAAAAACGACAGGATGGATAATGAGAACCTTTAAAACTAGGGAGGACAAGCCCATGATGACACTCTTCAGGTGAAATTGCTGACCTAGAAAATGTACAGAGAACCTTCACGGCGCGCATAACGGAGATAAAACACCTCAATTACTGGGAGCGCTTGAGGTTCCTAAACCTGTATTCCCTGGAATGCAGGCGGGAGAGATACATGATTATATACACCTGGAAAATCCTAGAGGGACTAGTACCGAACTTGCACATGAAAACCACTCACTACGAAAGCAAAAGACTTGGCAGACGATGCAACATCCCCCCAATGAAAAGCAGGGGTGTCACTAGCACGTTAAGAGACCATACAATAAGTGTCAGGGGCCCGAGACTGTTCAACTGCCTCCCAGCATACATAAGGGGGAGTACCAACAGACCCCTGGCAGTCTTCAAGCTGGCACTGGACAAGTGCTTAAAGTCGGTTCCTGACCAGCCAGGCTGTGGCTCGTACGTTGGTTTGTGTGCAGCCAGCAGTAACAGCCTGGTTGATCAGGCTCTGATCCACCAGGAGGCCTGGTCACAGACCGGGCCACGGGGGCGTTGACCCCCGGAACTCTCTCCAGGTAAACTCCAGGTCTTCTTCAGATTATAAATGATAATATCCCATTCCCCATGAGCTGTATGGCCCTTATGTTCATACAGCTCATTGGTTTGGTGCTTAGGGGGGTCTAGCGCTTCCCCATGAATTTAATAATAATAGTTGAGTGACTATCAGAATAGTGTTCCCAGCAGATAACTTCAACAAACAAACAGAGAGAGAGAGTAGAGGGCAACGAGTGACTAGCTCCCTTAAGGTTTACTATACAAATAGTAGGAGTCTAAGAAATAAGATAGATGAGCTAAGATTACTTGCAAGTGTAGATAATATAGATATTATTGCTATAACAGAGACCTACTTCAACATGAAAGATAGAGAAATGCCTTCTGAATGCAACATACATGGTTATAAACTATTCCACACTGATAGGGTCAACAGGAAGGGTGGTGGAGTGGTGATGTATGTCAGAGATAATTTAAATTGTTGTGTTAGACATGATATAAGATTAGTAACATCAGACACAGAATCTGTTTGGCTACAGTTTCTCGGGGGTTGTGAAAAGTTAATTTTGGGTGTGATGTATAGGCCCCCAAACCTTGATAGAGAGTGCAGTAAGCTGCTATGGGGTGAAATTCATAAGGCATCTAGATATGAAAATGTTGTGTTAATGGGAGATTTTAACTTTAGACAAATTGATTGGAACAATGTGACAGGAAATCTTGAGTCTAGTGACTTTCCTGGTATGGTTCTGGATTGCTTTTTAAAACAGTTTGTGATAGAACCAACTAGAGGAAACAACCTGCTTGACTTGGTTCTTGCCAACAAAGAATCACTAATTAATGATCTTGAGGTTAATGATGAGCTTGGGAAAAGTGATCACAAATCACTTAATTTCAGTATATCATGGAATTACCCAGATAATTGCAATCAAGTCTCTGTCCCAGACTTCTGCTTGGCCCATGTCATGGCACTGAGAAATTACCTGGGTCAGGTTGGTGGTGTTGGTTGCCAATATGATGTTTTTCAGAGCATAGTGCTAGCTACCCAGACAACTTAGATCTAACAAAAATGATCCCAAATGGATGAACAATAGATTAAAACATCTCATTGGTCAAAAGAGAGGCATATATAGGCATATCAAAAGAGGGGATGGGCAGTTAAGAAATAAATATATTCAGTTAAAGAGAGAAATGAAAAAAGGAATAAGAAAAGCAAAAAGGGATTATGAGGCTAAGGTTGCAAGGGATTCAAAGACTAACCCAAAAGGGGTTGTTTCAGGTATACAGAATTAAGATTAGGGACAAGATACGCCCACTTAAGAGTAACTCAGGTCAGATCACTGACAGTGATAAGGAAATGTGCAAAATTTTCAATACTTACTTCCTCTCAGTTTTTACTCAGGAAGATACTAACGAAATTCCAGAAATAATAAATTATGTAGAACAGGACGATAATAAACTATGCACGATTGCGGTAACTAGTGAAATGGTCCTCAGACAAATAGAGAAATTAAAACCTAACAAATCCCCAGGCCCTGATGAACTGTTTGCAAGGGTGTTAAAGGAATGTAAAGAGGAACTTAGCAAACCTTTGGCTAATCTTTTCAACATATCACTACAAACTGGCATAGTGCCAGATAAGTGGAAAATGGCAAATGTAATACCTACTTACAAGGTAGGTGACAGGTCCTTGACTTCAAACTATAGACCAATAAGACCAATAAGTGGGAAAATTTATGAAATCAGTAATTGCCGAGGCAATTCATAGCCATCTTAAAAGACATAAACTGATTAATGAATCTCAACACAGTTTTACAAAGGGGCATTCCTGTCTTACAAATTTATGAACTTTTTTCACTTAGGTATTTGAGGAGGTAGATCATGGTATTGAATATGATATTGTGTATATGGACTTCAGTAAGGCTTTCAATAGAGTTCCACATCAGAGGCTATTGAGGAAACTTAAGGCACACGGAATAGGAGAAATTTTTTCCTGGGTAGAGGCATGGTTGACAAATAGGCAGCAAAGAATTTGCATAAATGGGGAGAAATCAGAATGGGGGCACGTCACAAGCGGTGTTCCACAGGGATCAGTGTTGGGCCCCTTGTTGTTTACAATTTACATAACGACATAGATGGGGGAATAAATCGCAACATAAGCAAATTTGCTGATAACGCCAAAATAGGCTGTCCAGTGCATTCTAATAAAGACATTAGAGCACTCCAGGATGATTTGAATAGACTGATGCAATGGTCGGAGAAGTGGCAGATGCAGTTTAATATAGACAAATGCAAAGTTCTATATGTTGGAAAGGATAATAACCATGCCACATATAAACTAAATAATGTAGATCTTAATATTACTGACTGTGAAAAGGATTTAGGCGTTCTGGTTAGCATTAACCTGAAACTAAGGCAACAGTGCATAAGCGTTCGCAATAAAGCTAAGAGAATCCTTGGCTTCATATCAAGAAGCATAAATAATAGAAATCCTCAGGGTGTTCTTCAACTCTATATATCCTTGGTTAGGCCTCATTTAGATTATGCTGCACAGTTCTGGTCACCATATTACAGAATGGATATAAATGTGCTGGAACACTTACAGAGGAGGATGACAAAGTTGATCCCATGTATCAGAAATCTTCCCTTTGAGGATTGGCTGAGGGCCCTGAATCTGCACTATCTAGAAAGGCATAGAATTAGGGGGGATATGATTGAGGTGTATAAATGGAAAACAGGAATGAATAAAGGGGATGTAAATAGCATGGTAAAAATATCTAGCCTAGACTGGACTCGCAGCAGTGGTTTTAAGCTGGGAAAATTCAGATTCAGGAAGGATATAGGAAAGCATTGGTTTGGTAATAGAGTTGTGGATGATTGGAACAAACTCCCGAGCACCGTTATAAAAGCTAAGACGTTGTGTAGTTTCAAAAATAGGTTAGATAAATACATGAGTGGGTGTGGGTGGGTGCGAGTTGGACCTGACTAGCTGGTGCTACTGGGTCAGATGCCATGCTCCTTCCTTAAGTGGAGGTGACCTGACTAGGTGGCCCATGGACCTGCCCTGCATGGGCCAGTAGGCCTGCTGCAGTGTTCTTTCTTATGTTCTTATATGAATGAGACTTTCAAGTCCTAGGTTGCTTGTTCATATGTATTCAGATATACTTTTATGACTTATTTTTTGTAACCTCTTCATCTTGTTCCTTCAAAGGACTCTGAGGGCCAGACCCAGAAGACACACTGGTGGCAGGGGTCCAGTGCTGGTATCATTGACTTCAGCAACGAGGAGGCGGTAGCATGGTGGTCCCAGCGGCTGCTCGACCTGAAGGAAGAAACCGGAATCGACAGCTTCAAGTTTGATGCCGGGGAAGCTTCCTGGCTGCCCGATGTGTACACTCTCAACGTTGATGAGAGGTTCTGGCCCAACGCTTACACCCAGGAGTGAGTGAGATACTACTGTTTCTGTTGCAACTTTGTGAATAACTCATTACCACTGTAACTTGTATAGTTACCAAAACACTGGGCCCAGTCCCTGGACATATTATGTGCCTCTGTAATCTTTTGACTACCACCTGATGGATGGGTTCTGGGTTCACAATAGAGGTACTAAAGTAAATGCTGAGAGGTCTCTCACACACACGAGATACATTAAGAGAACTTGCATGCATTTTACACTGTTGAGGCTCTTATTTTCACTTGTCGTCTCCCAGGTACGTGGATACAGTATCACAGTTTGGAAACATGATAGAGACGCGAGTAGCGAGAGGCACACAGCGACACAACATCTTCGTCAGGATGCTGGACAAAGACTCCATCTGGGGGTCCTACAATGGATTGAAGTCCCTGGTTCCTACACTCCTTCACTTCGGTAAGGTTTCTCACTTGTAGCTGTGATTTCGTTTTTTTCAACTAACTGAATCTGTCCATTTTTTCTTCTTATAAATATTGTTATTATTGTTCAAAATTCCTTTTCCTGGTGGTTTACATATGCTCATTAATATTTTTAATGGTAGCTGCCTCAAGGTATCTTGTTTCATTTATAAATTTCATCATACATTCTTAAGATCATTGTCAGCACTATTTTTACTACCAGGAAGGAAGGGTGGGAGGTAGGAAGGGTGGGAAGATAGATGGGAAGTAGACAGGGTGGGGAGATGGGTGGGAAGATGGGTGGGGGGTTGGCTGGGTGGGAAGATGGAGGGGGGGCTGGCTGGGTGGGAAGATGGGTGAGAGGTAGGCAGGGTAGGATGATGAGTGTGAGGTAGGCAGGGTTGGAAGATAGGTGGGGGTAGGCAGGGTGGGAGGAATAGCAGGAGGGAGAGAGGAAGGAAGAGGGAGGGAGGGAAGAAAGAAGGGAAGGGGATCAGCTTTTTCTTCATCTTGATACAGTACTGAAGTATAACTAACTCAATAGTCACATCTTAGATAAAATACTTACTTCATAACAATGAGAGTGGAATAATATGAATATTATTCCACTCTCATTGTAGTGCGGATGATAAGAAACAGATGATTGCTGATGTTATGAATGAAAAGAAGTTGGATGTCCTGGCCCTAAGCGAAACAAAGCTGAAGGGGGTAGGGGAGTTTTGGTAGGAAGAAATAAATGGGATTAAATCTGGAGTATCTGAGAGAGTTACAGCTAAGGAAGGGGTAGCAATAATGTTGAAGGATCAGTTATGGAAGAAGAAAAGAGAATATGAATGTGTTAATTCAAGGATTATGTGGATTAAAGTAAAGGCTGGATGCGAAAAGTGGGTCATAATAAGTGTGTATGCACCTGGAGAAGAGAGGAATGTAGAGGAGAGAGAGAGATTTTGCGAGATGTTAAGTGAATGTATAGGAACCTTTGAACCAAGTGAGAAAGTAATTGTGGTAGGGGACCTGAATGCTAAAGTAGGAGAAACTTTTAGAGAGGGTGTGGTAGGTAAGTTTAAGTTTGGGGTGCCAGGTGTAAATGATAATGGGAGCCCTTCGATTGAACTTTGTATAGAAAGGGGTTTAGTTATAGGTAATACATATTTTAAGAAAAAGAGTATAAATAAGTATACAAGATATGATGTAGGGCAAAATGACAGTAGTTTGTTGGATTATGTATTGGTAGATAGAAGACTGTTGAGTAGACTTCAGGATGTACATGTTTATAGATGGGCCACAGATATATCAGATAACTTTTTAGTTGTAGCTACACTGAGAGTAAAAGGTAGATGGGATACAAGGAGAATAGAAACATCAGGGAAGAGAGTGGTGAAGGTTTATAAACTAAAAGAGGAGGCAGTTAGGGTAAGATATGAACACCTATTGGAGGATAGATGGGCTAATGAGAGCATAGGCAATGGGGTCGAAGAGGTATGGGGTAGGTTTAAAAATGTAGTGTTAGAGTGTTCAGCAGAAGTTTGTGGTTACAGGAAAGTGGGTGCGGGAGGGAAGAGGAGCGATTGGTGGAATGATGTAGAGAGTAGTAAGGGAGAAAAAGTTAGCATATGAGAAGTTTTTACAAAGTAGAAGTGATGCAAGGAGGGAAGAGTATATGGAGAAAAAGAGAGGGGTTAAGAGAATGGTGAAGCAATGTAAAAGAGAGCAAATGAGAGAGTGGGTGAGATGTTATCAACAAATTTTGTTGAAAATAAGAAAAAGTTTTGGAGTGAGATTAAAAAGTTAAGGAAGCCTAGAGAACAAATGGATTTGTCAGTTAAAAATAGGAGAGGAGAGTTATTAAAATGGAGAGTTAGAGGTATTGGGAAGATGGAGGGAATATTTTGAGGAATTGTTAAATGTTGATGAAGATAGGGAAGCTGTGATTTCGTGTATAGGGCATGGAGGAATAACATCTTGTAGGAGTGAGGAAGAGCCAGTTGTGAGTGTGGGGGAAGTTCGTGAGGCAGTAGGTAAAATGAAAGGGGGTAAGGCAGCCGGGATTGATGGGATAAAGATAGAAATGTTAAAAGCAGGTGGGGATATAGTTTTGGAGTGGTTGGTGCTATTATTTAATAAATGTATGGAAGAGGGTAAGGTACCTAGGGATTGGCAGAGAGCATGCATATTTCCTTTGTATAAAGGCAAAGGGGACAAAAGAAAGTGCAAAAATTATAGGGGGATAAGTCTGTTGAGTATACCTGGTAAAGTGTATGGTAGAGTTGTTATTGAAAGAATTAAGAGTAAGGCGGAGAATAGGGTAGCAGATGAACAAGGAGGCTTTAGGAAAGGTAGGGGGTGTGTGGACCAGGTGTTTACAGTGAAACATATAAGTGAACAGTATTTAGATAAGGCTAAAGAGGTTTTTGTGGTATTTATTGATTTTGAAAAGGCGTATGACAGGGTGGATAGGGGGGCAATGTGGCAGATGTTGCAGGTGTATGGTATAGGAGGTAGGTTACTGAAAGCAGTGAAGAGTTTTTACGAGGATAGTGAGGCTCAAGTTAGAGTATGTAGGAAAGAGGGAGATTATTTCCCAGTAAAAGTAGGCCTTAGACAAGTATGTGTGATGTCACTGTGGTTGTTTAATATATTTATAGATGGGGTTGTAAGAGAAGTAAATGCGAGGGTCTTGGCAAGAGGCGTGGAGTTAAAAGATAAAGAATCACACATAAAGTAGGAGTTGTCACAGTTGCTCTTTGCTGATGACACTGTCCTCTTGGGAGATTCTGAAGAGAAGTTGCAGAGGTTGGTGGATGAATTTGGTAGGGTATGTAAAAGAAGAAAATTAAAAGTGAATACAGGAAAGAGTAAGGTTATGAGGATAAAAAGATTAGGTGATGAAAGATTGGATATCAGATTGGAGGGAGAGAGTATGGAGGAGGTGAATGTATTCAGATATTTGGGAGTGGACATGTCAGCGGATGGATCTATGAAAGATGAGGTGAATCATAGAATTGATGAGGGGAAAAGGGTGAACGGTGCACTTAGGAGTCTGTGGAGGCAAAGAACTTTGTCCTTGGAGGCAAAGAGGGGAATGTATGAGAGTATAGTTTTACCAACGCTCTTATATGGGTGTGAAGCATGGGTGGTGAATGTTGCAGCGAGGAGAAGGCTGGAGGCAGTGGAGATGTCATGTCTGAGGGCAGTGTGTGGTGTGAATATAATGCAGAGAATTTGTAGTTTGGAAGTTAGGAGAAGGTGCGGGATTGCCAAAACTGTTGTCCAGAGGGCTGAGGAAGGGTTGTTGAGGTGGTTCGGACATGTAGAGAGAATGGAGCGAAACAGAATGACTTCAAGAGTGTATCAGTCTGTAGCAGAAGGAAGGCAGGGTAGGAGTCAGCCTAGGAAAGGTTGGAGGGACAGGGTAAAGGAGGTTTTGTGTGCGAGGGGCTTGGACTTTCAGCGGGCATGCGTGAGCGTGTTTGATAGGAGTGAATGGGGACAAATGGTTTTTAATACTTGACATGCTGTTGGAGTGTGAAGAAAGTAACATTTATGAAGGGATTCAGGGAAACCAGCAGGCCAGACTTGAGTCCTGGAGATGGGAAGTACAATGCCTGCACTCTGAAGGAGGGGTGTTAATGTTGCAGTTTAAAAACTGTAGTGTAAAACACCCTTCTGGCAAGACAGTGATGGAGTGAATGATGGTGAAAGTTTTTCTTTTTCGGGCCACCCTGCCTTGGTGGGAATCGGCCAGTGTGTTAATAATAAAAAAATATTCAAATAAATGCTAGGCAAGTCCACAGGGATCTTTACAGTGTCTTACCACACACCTATGGACATCAGTCTACAAATGCATTGATAGTAACTACTTTAAGTCAATTTGTCCTCGGTAATATCCCAGACCCTCAGCTGTGTACAACACAACCTGTGAACTCCACACTTCATGGACGATCATGACATTCCCACATAAGGGACTGCCTCAAAGTTCTCTGTTTCCCTGACGACTGGGGTACCTTCTCTGACCCTGACCTCCCGCAGCGGAGGTTTAGCCTGCGCTGACCCTGTATGGCCCGATTCTTTCCTGCCATAGCTAAGAAACAAGGGACCTTTGTTTTATATTCTCAATAAGATCGGCCTTGAAACCCATCATTAAGATTTATCTCAGATACAGCATATCCACTAGGTAACAAGGACAGTAATAGGTTTAGTGGAAAAACAGAAATGAGCAGGAAAGGTAAAGAAAAAGGAGGGTCTTTAAATATACATTATGCTAATAGCTGTAGTGCTAGGAATAAGATGGTGAGTTGAGATTAGTTGCTAGTGCAGGTAACATTGATGTATTTGCCATAACTGAGACGTGGTTTAATTCTAAAAGTCAGGACATGCCTGCAGAATGTCACATTCAGGGTTTTAAATTGTACCAAGTAGATAGAAGTATCAGGAAGGAGGGTGGGGTGGCACTGTATGTCCGAGATCACTTGAACTGTTACATAAAAATGAGTATTAAGTCTGAAGTAACACATGCAGAGTCTGGATAGAGTTTTCAGAGGGGCATGAAAAATTGATTTTAGGGGTGATATACCATCCCCCAAACTTAGATAAGGACCATGGGAGACTACTGTGAGAGGTAATTGTTAAGGCCACAGGGCATGATAACATAGTAATTCTAGGAGACTTTAACTTTAGTCATATTGATAGGAATTTCTTGACTGGGAATTTAGAATCTAATGACTTCTTACAAGTAGTTCAGGATTGTTTTTTGAAGCAGTTTGTGACAGAGCCTACAAAGGAAAATAACCTGCTTGACTTGGTTCTGGCAAACCAGGAAACCCTTGTTAATAATTTAGATATTACAAAGGAACTCAGCACAAGCAATAACAAATCAGTTACCTTTAGCATTGAATGGAAGTATGATAGGGATAATTCAGTAATGGTCCCAGATTTTCGCTTAGCAGATTACAATGGGCTTAAAGAACACTTATCTGTGGACTGGGGTAACAAAGAGAGCTATCAGTATGACAGCTTTCTTAACACAATACATGCTGCCCAAAGGACATTTATCCCATATAAGGAAATTAGAGGGAACAGAAATGACCCAAAATGCATGAATAATAGGCTCAAATATCTTTTAGGGCAGAAGAAAGGAATTTATAGGCGCATCAAAAGAGGTGAGGGTCATCTTATTAATCAGTAATTGACATTAAGAGGGACTTTAAAAAGGGGATAAGAAAAGCTAAACGGGAGTACGAAATTAAAGTTGCTAGGGATTCGAAAACTAAACCAAAAAGTTTTTTCCGGGTGTATAGAACAAAAGTTAGGGATAAGATAGGTCCCCTTAAAAATAACTATGGACATCTTACTGACAAAAAGAATGAAATGTGCTCGACTTTAAATAATTATTTTCTCACAGTTTTTACACAGGAGCACACTAACAATATCCCAGTAATTAATTTTTATAGTGGGCCTGAAGAAGAAAAATTATGTAACATCACATTCACTGGTGAAATGGTTATGAAACCAGTAGATTGACTGAAACAAAATAAATTGCCGGGTCTTGATGAGCATTTTTCAAGGGTTCTTAAGGAATGCAAAATAGAACTCTGTGAACTATTAACTAATATTTTTAATTTATCTCTTCAAACAGGTGTAGTGTCTGATATGTGGAAGATGGTTAATGTAATTCCTATTTTTAAAGCAGGAGACAAGTCGTTACCATCAAATTACCGCCTGATAAGGCTGACCTCAATTGTAGGCAAATTACTAGAGTCAATTATAGCTCAGATTATAAGAAGCCATCTCGATAAGCATAGCTTGATTAATGATACTCAGCATGGATTCACAAGAGGCCTTTCTTGTCTAACTAACTTGTTAACTTTCTTCAGTAAAGCTTTTGAGGCTGTTGATCACGATAAAGAATTTGATATTGTTTATTTAGATTTTAGTAAGGCTTTTGATAGAGTATGGCAACTCATGGCATTGGGGGAAAAGTGCTCTCATGGATCGAGTCATGGCTCACAGACAGGAAGTAGTGTGTGTGCATAAATGGGGTTAAATCCGAGTGGGGATCTGTAACAAGTGGCATTCCACAGGATCAGTCTTGGGCCCGTTGTTGTTTATAATATACAGTTGACCCCCGGTTTACAATATTATTTCATTCCAGAAGTATGTTCAGGTGCCAGTACTGAACGAATTTGTTCCCATAAGGAATATTGTGAATTAGATTAGTCCATTTCAGACCCCCAAACATACATGTACAAACGTACTTACATAAATACACTTACATAATTGGTCGCATTGGGAGCTGATCGTAAAGTGGGGGTCCACTGTATATCAATGATCTTGATGAGGGAATTACAAGTGATATGAGCAAATTTGCTGATGACACAAAGGTAGGTAGGATAATTGATTCAAACATAGATATCAGGGAACTTCAGACGGATTTAGACGAACTCAAAGCCTTGTCAGAAAAGTGGCATTTGCAGTTCAGTGTAGATAAATGCAAGGTTCTGAAGCTCAGGAGTGTCCATAACCCTAGCACTTATAAGTTAAATAATGTAGAACTTAGCCATACAGATTGCAAAAAGGACTTGGGGGTTATGATGAGCAGTAACCTTAAATCAAGACAGCAATGCCTTAATGTACGTAATAAGGCACACAGATTATTGGGATATATATCATGAAGTGTAAGCAACAGAAGTTCAGAGGTTATATTACAGCTTTATGCATCATTAGTAAGGCCTTCCCTAGATTACACAGCTCAGTTCTGGTCTCCATATTACAGAATGGACATAAATTCGTTAGAAAATGTTCAGCGTAGAATGACTAAATTAATACATAGCATTAGAAATCTTCCTTATGAAGAAAGATTGAAGACCCTTAAATTACATTCACTTGTTAGACGTAGAATGAGGGGAGACATGATCGAAGTGTATAAGTGAAAGATGGGTATCAATAAAGGGGATATAAATAAGGTCTTGAGGATATCTCTCCAAGAGAGAACCCACAATAATGGATTCAAATTAGACAAGTTTAGATTTAGAAAGAATATAGGAAGGTATTGGTTTGGAAATAGGGTAGTCGGTGAGTGGAACAGTCTCCCTATTAGGGTTATCGAGGCTAAAACCTAGGGTAGTTTCAAATTTAGGTTGGATAAATACATGAGTGAGAGGGGTTGCACATGGGTAAATAGAATTATCAAAGCTTATTTCTTGGGTAGCATTGAAAATTGGGTTGGGCAATTATTTTGTTAGTGGGATGCATTGTGAAGGACCTGCCTAATATGGGCCAACAGACTTGCTGCAGTGTTCCTCCTTTCTTATGTACAAGCCTCTTCCCTCAGGAATACTTGGCTACCCCTTCGTACTTCCTGATATGGTCGGTGGTAATGGCTACGGAGACTTACCTGGACGCGAGTTGTTTATGAGGTGGGCACAAGCCAATGCCTTCATGCCTGCCATCCAGTTCTCCTTCCTTCCTTGGAACTACGACGACCAGGTTAGCCAATTATTATATTCACTGATATTCACAAGTTATGCAGGGTGCAACTTAACAATGATTCAGAAGAGACTGAAATGTGTTGGTTATTTGTATACTATTCCGTCTATTGATGTGACTTTATCCTTCATCTAATGTTCTTATTCAGCAAAATCAGAATCTTGTGGAAATAAAAGTGTAGAGGTAGGGGGAAGCAATCAGGTTTAGTCAGAGGAAACAAGCATCAAAGTACTCAGTACCTTTCCACAGAATGGAAAGGTACTGAGTTAAGATTATTGAAAATTTAGAAGGTTTCAAGATGAAATCTTGGAAAAACTTCATAGAGAACAAGACTCAGTGCCGTGGCTGGAACTATTCACAGCCCACAATACCGTGACTGAAACAATTCACAGCCCACAATACTGTGGCTGGAACACTTCACAACTAAACCACAACACTCTGGTAAACTTCGCAACTGACCCACAGTATCGTGACTGGAACAATTCACAACTAACCCACAATACCATAGCTTCAACAGTTCACAACTAACTCTCAATGTGGGAAAGAAACATTAGACGACATTTCGGTCCATCCTGGATCATTATTGCGACTTGATAATTCTCTAGAATGGAGTGAAATGTCTGAAGCTTCATATTTGGTATTGAGAATTAGTTACTTATTTACATTCACAGGTTTTGGAAAGAACAGTTTTACTGAGGCAACATTTTGTTCTGTGTAAACCTTTATCAAAATTCTACACTGAGTGAAAAATGACTCTTTTAAAGACCTACAGAGTGAAACATTACTTGATAATGCTCTACACAACAAAATATGACATAATAAAGCTTTACACAGAGTGAAACATGGCTTATGAAGCTCTCTACAGAGAAATACGATTTGACTAAGCAATGAATAGTGAAACATAACTTCTTAAAGCTCTACAAAGGATGAAACATGAATTTTAAAGCACTGTATAGACCGACATGACTTGATACTGGTCTATGCACAGTGAAACCTGACTTGACAAAGCTCTTCACAGTGATACTAGACTTGAAAAAGCTCTGTACGGCAAAACATGTATAGAGCTCGACACAGAGCGACTCTAATCCTTCATACTTGCCAACATTGCTCTAATTCCTATGAATCCCATACTAACTGCAGTGCAGGATTTATCAGGCTGAATTCCAGTTGTTGTATAATATTATTAGATTGCTTACATACAATGTCGCTATGTAATTACAAATAAATTTTAGGTGTAATATTATGCCCTCTCAGGCAGTGATCATTAAAATAACATTAAACCCAGTTCATGGAAGATTTTATTTTTCATATGTAGCCTAGCTGGTCAAAATAGTCATAATCCACAAAGGATGTATACACCGAGAGGTGTATTTCTCTCAGCATATATATATATATATATTTTTTTTTTTTTTTTTTTTTTTTTTTTTTTTTTTTTTTTTTTTTAAAAAATTCGGCCGTCTCCCACCGAGGCAGGGTGACCCAAAAAAGAAAGAAAACAATTTTCTTCTTATTCTTTTTAGTAATCTTTACAGGAAAAGGGGTTACTAGCCCATTGTTCCCGGCATTTTAGTTGACTTTTACAACACGCATGGCTTACGGAGGAAAGATTCTTATTCCACTTCCCCATGGATATAAAAGGAAAAGTAATAAGACCAAGAACTATTAAGATAAAATCAAAGAAAACTCAGATGAGTGTGTATAAATAAATGTGTACATGTATGTGTAGTGTGACCTAAGTGTAAGTAGAAGTAGCAAGACATGCCTGTAATCTTGCATATTTATGAGACAGACAAAAGACATCAGCAATCCTACCATCATGTAAAACAATCACAGGCTTTCGTTTTACACTCACTTGGCAGGACGGTAGTACCTCCCTGGATGGTTGCTGTCTACCAACCTACGTTGTTTTAGGGATTAAGTATTCTTGTCTGGTGTGAAAAGGTTACGTACATCCTTAATGACTGTAATGTAATTGATAGGCTTTAAACTCCATAACGTACCAACTCAGTAAAGGTCATACAACACATGGGGTGTAATGTTTCATCCATGGAAGAGAAGGGTAACTCAAATTCCATGGATCAAGAGTCGTTTACCAACAACGAGGCATCCCATTTTTCTATTGAGGAAGATTTTTTAGTGTGTAAATCACTTTCATGCAAGATGAAACAAGCCATTTCAGAGAAAGATCCCAATGAAAATAAGTCTCACTGGCTTTAGGTAGTTATCCTAGGTTTAATTTACATAATGTTTTGCATATAATACTGTAAAATCATTTGTAGATTAGCTAACTGAAGTTTATCTTCCTGCAGGTGACGGAGCTGAGCTTGGAGGTGACAAGGTTACACTCACAGATGGGTCCACTGCTGCAGCGCTTGGCGCAGGAGGCCACCACCAGCGTGGCACCCATCGCCAGACCTACCTGGTGGCTATGTCCTGACCTCGAGTCCTGCCTCACTGCTGACCAACGTGAGTACTCGGAGAGGATATCGAGTCCACCATGTGGAGCTAGTTGTGTTTAACATTTTTGGGAGTTAAATCTACATAATTTATCATCAGTCTATGATTACAAGTTATTTGTTTATTGTATATATATACTGGCAGTTTGGAGGGATATGTTGTGTATCTTCATATGTACAGTGGACCCTCGAGTTTCAGCAGCCTCGACTTTCGTGAAATTCGACCTTCGGCGAGTTTTTTTGGCAAAATTTGGCCTCGAGTTTCGTGTTTCGGCGACTGTCCGGTACCCATCCGCCCATCACCGCGCACACCAAGCCAGTCTCCCATGCCATTCACGCTCAGTGTGCCATTGTTTACCAACACGTGACCATCACCCCGCTGGTTCATACAATACATTTCATAATAATCCATTGTTTTTTGTGCTTGCAACTGCTAAATAAGTCATCATGGACCCAAGGAAAGCTAGTGCAAGCCCTTTGATAAATAAAGTGAGGAACACGATCCAGAGAGATTTTGAAGGGTTTGAGGCAGACCCTGTCCCTGCCGACCCTCTGCCTGTTGTGGAAGGTGTTGGACAAGTCCATGGGGTTGGAGGTGAGTGACGGGGATGTGGAAGAGTTGGTGGAGGACCACAGGGAAGAGCTAACCACTGACAAACTGCAAGAGCTTCAACTGGAACAGCATCAGACCACAGCCAGGGAACTTGCTTCAGAGGAGGAGGAAAAGAGAGTGAAGGAGGTTCCTTCTTCAGTGATTAAGGACATGTGTGGAATGAGTTGCAAAGTTTTGTTGAAAAGTATCACCCTGACCAAGCTGAAACAAGCCATATCTGCAACATGTACAATGACAGTGTTGTGTCCCATTTCAGGGAAATCTTAAAGAAACGCCAGAAAAAGACCTCTCTGGACAGATATTTTGTGCGCCAGGGGTCCAGTGACTCTCAAGTTGTTCCCAGCGGCATTAAAAGAAGAAGGGAAGTAACCCCAGATAAGGACTTGCTACCTAAAGTCCTAATGGAAGGAGATCCTCCTTCCAAACAAGAGTGTACACCTTCCTCCTATCCCCTCCTCCCGTCTTCCATCTACCCAGAAGTCTTCAGTAAAGGTAAATGTAATGTTATTATTATTTTTTATATGCATGTGCTTGAGTTCACATTGATTTCAGTATATAAATCTTTATTTAATTTGAAAAAAAATATTTTATTTTAATATTTTTGGGTGCCTGGAATGGATTAATTTTATTTCCATTATTTCTTATGGGGAAAATGGTTTCGAGTTTCGTGAATTTTGACATTCGGCAGGCTCTCTGGAACGGATTAATCACGAAACTTGGGGGTCCACTGTATATACTTCTAAACTGTTGTATTCTGAGCACCTCTGCAAAAACAGTGATTATGTGTGAGTGAGGTGAAAGTGTTGAATGATGATGAAAGTATTTTCTTTTTGGGGATTTTCTTTCTTTTTGGGTCACCCTGCCTCAGCGGGAGATGGCCAACTTGTTAAAAAAAAAGTATACTGGATCTGGATACAACAGTGTGTAAAACAATGTATATGTATACTGAAACTATCTAAAGTTTTTCTTAGCCGTGCAAGTAATATTAAAGATAAGGGATCTAGTTTTCAGGTTTCAGTGTAACGGGGTGACACCAGGAGAGCATATAAATCTTTAGAGGAAGGAAAGCGGGGTAGGGGTTGTCCTCGTAAAGGTTGGAGGGAGGAAGTAAAGGAGGTTTTGTGGGCGAGGGGCTTGGACTTCCAGCAAGCATGTGTGAGCATGTTAGATAGGAGTGAATGGAGATGAATGGTTTTTGGGACCTGACGAGCTATTGGAGTGTAAGCAGGGTAATATTTTGTGGAGGGAATCAGGGAAACCGGTTAGCCGGACTTGAGTCCTGGAAATGGAAAGTACAGTGCCTGCACTTTAACCCTTAAACTGTCCAAACAAATTTACGTTCACATGCGTAGTGCTCCAAAAGTAAATTTACGTTTTTTTACATACAGTGGAACCTCAAAAATCGAATGTATCACATATCGAACATTTCGAAAATAGAACCATTTTTTCGGACAAACTGTGTCCCAATTATCGAACGCGCCCCTATTTTCGGACCGCCAGGTACGGGACCTGTCTGCCGGCCCACTCTGTCTGCACCCCCGCGCAGGTGCCGTGAGCAGTCTAGCTTTGTTTATGCTTGAGTGAACACTAGCCTGCACTCTCATTCACTCATTTTACGATTATTTCGTTGTGTTTAGTGCTTGTGGGACTGTGAAATAAGCTGCCATGGGCCCAAAGAAACTTGCTAGTAGTACCCCTGTGGTAAAGAATGTGAGAAACGCCATAGATGTGAAGAAGGAAATAATACAGAAGTATGAGAGTGGTGTGAGACTTATTGAGCTTGCCAGGATGTATGGGAAAAACAAGTCGACCATCAGTTCTATCCTGTCAAAGAAAGAACAAATCAAGGAAGCTGATGTTGCGAAAGGTGTTAATATAGGGAGTGGATGAGGTGCCTTCTTCAAAGATTAAGGAGATTTGTGCCAAGTGGAATGATGTCCAAATGTTTGTGCAGAAGTACCACCTTGAGCAAGCTGAAACAAGCCGTCTTTGCAACAAGTTCAGTGACAGAACCATGTCCCATTTTAGGGAAATGTTAGAGGCGCCAGAAACAGAGGACTGTGGACAGTTATTTTGTGAGACAGGGGTCCAGTGACTCTCAAGCTGGTCTTAGTGGCATTAAAAGACAGAGAAGGGAAGTAACCCCAGAGAGGGCTTTACCTGAAGTCCTCATGGAGGGGGATTCTCCTTCCAAACACTAACCCCAACTCCCTCTCTCCTCCTCCCTATCTTCCAGATGCCATCACCAATCTTCAATAAAGGTAAGTAAAAATGTTATTTTATATGTATTACTATACATAATTAAAAACTATAGTATTTGTTGTATGTAAAACTGTAATTAATCTCTATAAAATGTATTTTTTGTGTGAATATTTTTGGGTTTCTGGAACGGATTAATTGTATTTCCATTATTTCTTATGGGAAATATTGCTTCGAATTTCAGACTTTTCGAAATTAGAACTAGCTCCTGGAACGGATTAAGTTCAATTTTTGAGGTTCCACTGTACATGTACATCCATTGTTTTTGGTGGTTTTTGATTAAGTGCAACTGTGAAATAAGTAACCATGTCCCCAAAGAAAGTTCCTAGTAAAGTTCCTTTGGTAGAGAAAGTGAGAAACAAGATGGAATTTACGAAAGAAGTTATTGAAAAATATGGTGTGGTGTGCGGGTGCTGGAACTTGCCAGGATGTATGGGAAAAGTCAACAATCACTTCCATCCTGCCACTGCCTCAACATAGCAGCCACTGCCTCACCTCACCAGCCACTGCCTCACCACACTAGCCACTGCCTCACCTCACCAGCCACTGCCTCACCACACTAGCCACTGCCTCACCTCACCAGCCACTGCCTCACCACACCAGCCACTGCCTTGCCTCACCAGCCATTGCCTCACCTCACCAGCCACTGCCTCCCCTCACCAGCCACTGCCTCACCTCACCACCCACTGCCTCACCTCACCAGCTACTGCCTCACCTCACCAGCCACTGCCTCACTTCACCAGCCACTGCCTCACCACACCAGCCACTGCCTCACCTCACCAGCCACTGCCTCACCTCACCAGCCACTGCCTCTCCTCACCAGCCACTGCCTCACCACACCAGCCACTGCCTCACCTCACCAGCCACTGCCTCACCACACCAGTCACTGCCTCATCTTACCAGCCACTGCCTCACCTCACCAGCCACTGCCTCATTTTACCAGCTACTGCCTCACCTCACCAGCCACTACTTCACCAGCCACTGCTTCGATTCACCAGCCACTGCCTCGCCTCACCAGCCACTGCCTCACCTCACCAGTAACTGCCTTGCCTTACCAGCCACTGCCTCACCTCACCAGCCACTGCCTCACCTCACCAACCACTGCCTCACCTCACCAGCCACTGCCTCACCTCACCAGCCACTGCCTCACCACACCAGCTACTGCCTCACCTCACCAGCTACTGCCTCACCTCACCAGCCACTGCCTCACCACACCAGCTACTGCCTCACCTCACCAGCTACTGCCTCACCACACCAGCCACTGCCTCACCTCACCAGCCACTGCCTCACCTCACTAGCCACTGCCTCACCTCACCAGCCACTGCCTCTCCTCACCAGCCACTACCTTGCCTCACCAGCCACTGCCTCACCTCACCAGCCACTGTTTCACCTCACCAGCCACTGTTTCACCTCACCAGCCACTGCCTCACCTCACCAGCCACTGCCTCACCTCACCAGCCACTGCCTCACCTCACCAGCCACTGCCTCACCTCACCAGCCACTACCTTGCCTCACCAGCCACTGCCTCACCTCACCAGCCACTGTTTCACCTCACCAGCCACTGTTTCACCTCACCAGCCACTGCCTCACCTCACCAGCCACTGCCTCACCACACCAGCCACTGCCTCACCACACCAGCCACTGCCTCACCACACCAGCCACTGCCTCACCACACCAGCCACTGCCTCACCTCACCAGCCACTGCCTCATCTTACCAGCCACTGCCTCACCTCACCAGCCGCTGCCTCACCTCACCAGCCGCTGCCTCACCTCACCAGCTGCTGCCTCACCTCACCAGCCACTGCCTCACCTCACCAGCCACTGCCTCACCTCACCAGCCACTGCCTCACCACACCAGCCACTGCCTCACCTCACCAGCCACTGCCTCACCTCACCAGCCACTGCCTCTCCTCACCAGCTACTACCTTGCCCTACCAGCCACTGCCTCACCTCACCAGCCACTGTTTCACCTCACCAGCCACTGTTTCACCTCACCAGCCACTGCCTCACCTCACCAGCCACTGCCTCACCACACCAGCCACTGCCTCACCACACCAGCCACTGCCTCACCTCACCAGCCACTGCCTCACCTCACCAGCCACTGCCTCATTTTACCAGCTACTGCCTCACTTCACCAGCCACTGCTTCGCTTCACCAGCCACTGCCTCGCCTCACCAGCCACTGCCTCACCTCACCAGTAACTGCCTCGCCTTACCAGCCACTGCCTCACCTCACCAGCCACTGCCTCACCTCACCAGCCACTGCCTCACCTCACCAGCCACTGCCTCGCCTCACCAGCCACTGCCTCGCCTCACCAGCCACTGCCTCGCCTCACCAGCCACTGCCTCACCACACCAGCCACTGCCTCACCTCACCAGCCACTGCCTCATCTTACCAGCCACTGCCTCACCTCACCAGCCACTGCCTCATTTTACCAGCTACTGCCTCACTTCACCAGCCACGCTTCGCTTCACCAGCCACTGCCTCGCCTCACCAGCCACTGCCTTGCTTCACCAGCCACTGCCACACCTCACCAGCAACTGCCTCACCTCAAGCTGAAACAAGCCATATCTGCAACAATGTTCAGTGACAAAACCTTGTCCTGCTTCAGGGAAATCTTAGAGACTCCAGAAACAGAGCACTCTGGACAGTTATTTTGTGCGACAGGGGTCCAGTGACTCAGGCTGGTCCTAGTGGCATTAAAAGACAAAGAAGGGAAGTAACCCCAGAGAGGGGCTTGTTACCTGAAGTCCTAATGGAGGGGGATTTCCCTTCACTCCCTCTCTCCTCCTCCCTATCTTCCATAAGCCAAAAAGAGTCTTCAATAAAGGTATGTAATAGCGATTTACTTGTTCATATATTTATTTTATTTAGTTCTCATTGTTTTGTGTATGTGAAACTATAATTAATCTTCAAAAAATGTATTTTTTGTTAATATTTTTGGGTGTTTGGAATGGATTAATTGTATTTTTTTATTATTAACATATTGGCCGATTCCTACCAAGGCAGGGTGGCCTGAAAAAGAAAAACTTTCATCATCATTCACTCCGTCACTGTCTTGCCAGAGGGGTGCTTTACACTACAGTTTATAAAACTGCAACATTAACACCCCTCCTTCAGAGGAGACACTGTACTTCCCATCTCCAGGACTCAAGTCCAGCCTGCCGGTTTCCCTGAATCCCTTTATAAATGTTACTTTGCTCACACTCCAACAGCACTTCAAGTATTAAAAATTATTTGTTTCCATTCACTCCTATCAAATATGCTCACGCATGCTTGCTGGAAATCCAAGCCCCTTGCACACGAAACCTCCTTTACCCCCTCCTTCCAGAATAATTGTATTAATTCTTGTGGGTAATATTTGGGTTTTCAGCCATTTCACTTTTAGGCTGACCTTCTGGAATGGATTATGGCTGATAACTGAGGGTCCACTGAATTGTTGAGTAGTAATCAAGAAAGAGAGGCAGTGGTTTCATGATTTCATGCATTGGCAGGGAAGAATAGCATCTTGTATGAGTGAGGTAGAGCCAGATGTGTGTAAAGTGCGTGAGGCAGTGAGTAAAATGAAACTGCTAAAACGGTTGGGATACTTGGAATATAGCTGGGGATATAGTTTTGGAGTGGCTGGTTCATTTCTTCAATATATGCATGAAAGGGAAAAAGTTAGCTAGGGATTAGCAGAGAATGTGTTTAATTTCTTTGCATAAGAAAATAGAAGATAAAAAGAGACTAAGAATTATAAGCTGTTGAATGTACCAGGTAAAGTGTATAGTAGAGTTATTATGGAAAGAATTAATGACCCTCTCATGTTGACAATAGGCTTTAAACCCCATTTACTAAGTTGTCTAATTAATGTAGGAGGTTCCTGATGAGCCAGGTTGTAATGGCTGTGAAGGCCTGCAAGCCGAGGACAGCAAAACTTTACTAATCATTCAATCAAGAGGGAATTTTGATTAAAGGTGGAGCTGTTGGATCATCTGGAATTGGTCACAAGACTGCCACAGGTTACTAGGTAAAACAAAACTTGAATTATAACTGAGTGAAGCATTGGTAGCACCAAGATTAATGTGACATATGTTCATAATGTTTATAAATCATCATGTGATCTCTGGAAGATCTATCAAAAAGTTGAGGAAATACTCGGCTTATAGTGTTCATCCTCTTATGTGTGAAAACCCATTATGTGTCATGATTAAATTGTGTTATTGTGTGGAATTTCTTGATTGCAATAGTTGATTGCTTTTACTATACGATACGTTTTTAAAAAGCGCATAATACATTTTTTCACGAAGATCCCATAGTTTGCACAGGATACTAAGCTGACTCACCTATGGTGATGAGGATAGCATGACTTAATTCCGTCTGTGAGCCCAGCTCTCCTGTGACCTTAGGTCGCCGATGGGCACAAAATGTTATATCATAAAATAAGGAGAGGTTTTACCATTATAGCAAAATTCACTTCCCTTTTATAAAATTTATATCATATGGGTATATATATGCAATAAGATCACAGTAAACAGGTGCTGTCACAAATTGCAAAATAACCAATGTGAAAAAAATAGTGAATTTCCAAGTGCTTTCATGATTTATCACAAAAGTACTGTACTTGGAAAGTCACTATTTTTTTCACAGTCATTGTTTTGTATATGTATACGTATATGCATACATGTCTGTCTATTAAATATCTAGTGTATTCATATTTCTTGCTGATAACTCTTGAGTGAATATTTTTTTTATGTCTCGGCTCATCAGCTGTCCAGGTAGCATCCATTACCTTGCTAGATTTTCCTATTGGAATAGGTTAGGTAAGATTTGTTAGGAAACAGGACAAGTGTTTCCTGACGTGAGTCTTAGTCATAAGATGACCCTCCGCTGGAGCTTTTGATCATCTTACCGAGGCCTTCCACTGGCTTACCTATCCACCTCCTTTAAAAATTAAGGTTATAATTACAACCATTACATCTTTACACCTGTTGGAATATCAGATGACCTTCTAATTAAATACATTTTCTGCTAAACTCTATAAATGAATTCTTTCCGTGTTGTTGAATTTATTAAGCTTCTGTCTTCTGTATAATCTACACTTAAGCCACCTTCTAAGTGTTACTAAACAAAAATTGTGTAAGCACCATCATTTAAATTATAAAGAGCAAAAAGGCACAATACTGTGAAATAGAGAGAGGCTTATGATGATGATTTGGTCTAACCTGGACCATTTACAAGACTTGTAAATGTCTAAGTAGGACCAAAACGTCGTCAAAAGCTTCTCTCTCTTATGTGCAGATTATGCGTGTTTAAAGTTTGTATATTGCTGCAGTCATCATCTCTGGAGTTGTTAATGTGTTATCCAGACTGTTCACTTACTTCTGCACTGGAAATTGTCCGGATTCCTGGCGGTGCAGATGTGATAATTTCTGCGACGTAGAACACTGAATATTCTTACCAGCTAATGTTCTTGAAGTTCACAGTTCCTTCCATGTATCATAAACTACTCTGGCTATGTTGTTACCTCTGCACAGAGTTCCTGTTGGGTGACGACCTGTTGGTGGTGCCTGTAGTGGAGGAAGGTGCCACGACTCTGGAGGTGGTAGTGCCACCTGGATCATGGCAGCAGGCTGGCACTGACCAAGTCATCGAGGGACCTATTACACTCACACTCAATGACATCACACTAGAGAGTATTGTCTATTTCACTCGCCAGTCTAGTAAAAGAGTGAAACACTAAGAAATGTTGTACAAGTCCTGGAATTTGTATTGATAAAGACACTGGATGGCGAAACATCCACAATAAAGATACCCAGATGTTGCATGTGTGTCTTGATTTCATCATCATTAAGATATGTACCATTTAAATTAAGAAGTGTGACAAACATAGAAGTGAAATGAATTGAGAAGTGTAACAGAGTCATGTAACAATTAAATTGAGAAGTGTGATCATTGTATAGGCTGTATATATTATAGTTGCTATCTTTATCATTAACTTTGAGAAAATCATGCATAAATAATGTATAACATTCTAAACTACTATTATAGTCAAGAGTAATAAAAGACTTTAATTTTAATACCTACTAATCAAGCCCTCAGTATAAATTCACTAATTAACCAAGAAACAAAGGCAAATGTAAATTTTGTTAATTATTATTAGGAAGTATGGATATTTTATCATAATGTACAAATCTAAGACAAACATAGAAAATTTTGTTTCTGAAAAGACTTAATAATGATTATTGGTAACTACTGCAGATTTTTTTCTGAATTAATAAACTTATTACTAAAAAAATAAGAAACTTAAAAACTAATGACTATACATGAAAATTATATGAAGAAGCCTATTAAAGAATGAAATCTAACTGACAGCTTATTAATTATAGAAGAGAATAGGTTATAATCATGACGGTAATTTTTGAAGGGGTGGACGGGTAAGCCAATGGAAGGCCTCTGGCAGATGACCAAAAGCTCCAGCTGTGGGTCATCATATAATTAAAACCCGCATCAGGAAACATTTCTTCTTCTGTTGGGTTTCAGGGCCACTGACAGCATACACCGTATCGAGCCCGGCCATCCAGTGCTTGGAGAGGGGATATCGACCAAAGTGGAAGAATGTCTTGACTAATATTTATGTATCATATGTCTCTGATATGCCCTGAAGCCAGCAGGAAGGAGCAGGTACAAGTCAATATCTCCTGACGGTCCAGAGGGCGAAACCCCTCCCCGTTGAGGTGGACAGGTAGAGTGAAAGTGTGCACCCCAAGCGTGCGCAAGGCCGCACGGAGAGTAGTTCGTGCAGAGTGATAATGTGGGTACCACAGCAGGAAGTGTTCCACCGTCTCAGGCTGTGAGGGACACCACAGGCAGTATGGAGAGTCCGTCATCCGAAGGCAGTACAGATGGGCCGCCAGTCGCGAGTGCCCAACTCGAAGGTGAGTCAGTGCAACGTCCACCGAGCGGTTGGGATGGCGAGCCCTGGGGCAGGGGCCATTAAAAGTTCGGACAGAGCCCAACGCCGAAGGAGAGAGGGAGTGTGCAAGGCCCTCTTGCCACTGATGACGGATTCCCTTCCAAACAGCCCTTGTGAAATCACTGTGGCCCAGAGCAAGAGGGGTAACAGTAGGAAGTGTGTGCGTGAGGGAGGCCGCCCGATCTCCCACTTCATTGCCCCAGATTCCAACATGGGCGGGAACCCACCGAAGGAAGATGCTCCAACCTGGGCTCCGCAAGAAGCGCAGGAGGATTGTGTCTGATGAATGAGGATGCGCAGTGATCGTGGGCGGGCAGAGCACAAAAGTGCCAGGGAAGATTGGGAATCAGAGAAGAGAACCAATGGTTGTGGGGGAATGTGATCTAGGACAAAAGCCAGAGCCTGGTGAATGGCAAAGAGCTCCCCTGCCAGAACAGAATGAGCAGGGTCCAACCGCCACATTTGACACAGGGAGAGATTAGCGAAGAAGGCTGCAGATGATGTAGAAGGAGGGAGGACTGTGCCGAGCCATCCATGTAGACGGAGAATGAAGAGCCATGTGTAACAGAGCGAAACTCTTCAAATAGAAATGCAACTAACTGAGGGGGTTCCCTGTTCCTGTAGTGCCAATCCAGGTGAATGTAATGTGTCAGGCCCAGCCAGGGGGGTGCCGGAGAGTGGAGAGGGAAGGGAGTCATCACAAGTGAAGGAAGAGTAAGGCAGGTCAGGGAACGCTGGGCCCTGGCTACAAAGGAAGGCTGAACCAAACGTTGGGGGACAGAGGCTCTCTCCCACATATGTGAAGAGAGGCGACAGGGGTGAGTACAAGGCAGAGAGGCCATATGATGGAGTCGTAAACAGTTCCTCACTGTCCTCACCGACGAGAGAGGGACTATCCCCAACTCTGCCTCCAAGGCTGCGATAGGGGTGGAGGGGAATGCCCCCAGCATATTACGGATGGCTGAATTCTGGAGAATGTCTAAGCAATGAAGAGAGGAGGAAGAAGCCGAGCCATACACCTCACTCGCATAAGTAAGCTTGCTGCAAACCATAGCTGTATAGAACTTATAGAGAAGGTTTCAATCCACCCCCACTTGGTGCCAGAGATCCGGCACATAAGTGCAATGTGACTTGCACATGAGAGGTGGAGGGCCACTGTGTGTTTCTTCCAAGTCAAGAATGGTGCATCTAAGGTGACTCCCAACCAACGATGAGAGGAGACCAAAGGGATTGGCATCTGGTTCAATGAGACTGATGGAAGAGTGGGGAGCTGGCATCTAGTAAAGCATAAGAGCTTGGACTTAGTGTCACTAACCTCCAAACCCCAGGTGGTGGCCCATGATGTTATGCATTGCAGGGCACCCTGAAGTGTTTCCTGTGCTGTCAGTAAGGCTGGGGCACTGCACATAAGGGCCACATCATCTGCGTATACCAGGGTATGCACTCCTTGGATGGAAGGGAGATCCGACAGTAAGACAGAGAAAAGGAGTGGGCTAAGAATAGATCCCTGGGGCACTCCCCGGTATACAGGACAGGGTGAGGACAAAGCGCCACCCACTGCTACACGAAAGGTCCCCCCTTGCAAAAAGTTGCGCCTCCAGCAGAGGGGAGCTCCTGTCAGCCCCATGCAGGCCAGCTTGAAAACAATTGCTGTGTGTGATGCAGAGTCAAATGCTCAGTGTTGGTCCAAAAATGCAGCCAAAAGGAACTCCCAACATTCAAATGAAGTGTGCACAAGCTGTGTAAATTGAAGCAAAGGGTCAAGGGTGGATCAACCTTCTCTGAAGCCACTGTTCCTCAGTCCACCAAGAGAGACGAGTAGCCACCAGTCATTCCAGCACCTTACCCGAGCAGGGCAGTAGAGCGATGGGCCGGTAAGAGCTCAGTTGGGTATCATCCTTGCCCGGCTTTAGAATCGGAATCAGAAGAGAGTGTTTCCACATATCAGAGAAGACACCTGTATACCAGCTGGTATTGAAAACTTCCAGCATAGCTTCTGTACAGGAGGGAGGTAGATGTAGTATAAATGAATAGGGCAAGTTGTCCTCCCCTGGAGAAGAGCGGGAAGAAAGTTGGGAAAGTACCAGTTGCAGTTCATGGGAGCTAAAGGGAGATGCCAGCACCTGGCAGTGAACCTCGGGTACAGCAGGTGGCAAAGGGCCCCATTTGATCACTTTAGAGGGTAGAGGAGGAGGAGGAGAAAACATAGGACCGAAGAAATTTGCAAATGTCTCAGCCTCATCCTGGGGTAAGAGTGGAGTCACTCCTTCCCCCAGCAGGGGAAAAGTACTTAAAGAACATGATCCCAACATGGAGTGGAAAAACCCCATGCCTGACTGGCAGAGGTGCAAAAAGAAAGAGAAGAACAGAATAAAGCCCAGGATGCACGTTTCGCTTGGAGGAGGGTTCGCCGACAAAGAGCGTCTTCCCTTTGGTAAGCCAACTGCTGAGTCTGAGAGGGTTGGTGCTGCCACCGTGCCCACGCTGTCCGACGCGCTTTCACTGCTCGGAAGCACTCATCATTCCACCATGGAACCCGGGGGCGTGGATGGGAGAAGTTCCCGGAGAGACAGAACAAACGCGAGCCCGCCTCAAGCATGGCCCCTTGAAGAGACGTGACAGCCTCGTCCAGCAAGGAGTCCTGAGGCAGGCTGTAATCAGCAAGGGCCCAATTATAGTTTGTCCAACCGGCCTGGGTGATTTTCCACCATGAACGAACTGCCGTCACTGGCTCTGCTAAGGCTTCATTTGTAGAAGTAAGGACTGGAAGATGGTCACTCCCCATGAAGGGGCCTACAGTAACAGTAGCTGTAGTAAAATATCCACACCCAAGAATGAGGTCTAGGGTAGAAACTCGCCTGGTATAAGGATCCACTCTAGTCTCCAAACCTGGTGGTGTGAGCAACGAAAGGTGAGATGCAAGGAGGGTTTGGAACAGGGCCCTACCTGTGGGATTCACTGATCCCAAAGAAATGGATGGCTCCCAGAACTGGTGCCTTGCGTTAAAGTCTCCTATCACAAGCGTAGAATCACAGAGCTGTCCAAAGTAATAGGTAAATTCACTTTGTGTAATCGGCCTGCCCGGATTATAAATCAGGAGTATGTTGCACCACTGAGTGCCCAAGGCAACTCTCACAGCCAGAGTTTCCAACACTCCACTCTCATAGGCTTGGAGAGAGAGGGTCATACTCTGGAGCTGGTTGCGTACAAGAAGGGCTAGGCCACCTCCACTCCCTGCAAGGCGATCCCTACGGTAAACAGTGAAACCAAGCATCCAAAGAGAATGTCGAGGGCATAACCATGTCTCAGAGAGACCCACCACCAGTGGCTGTACCTCAGCCAGATACCTCTGAAGGTCCGGAAGCTTCCCCAGTACAGAACATGCGTTCCAAAGAAGAAAAACAGAGGGGTGAGAAAGGTTCACGTGTGTGAACTAAGCAGCCCAATAAGGCGAGGGAGAACCGAGAGACATGCAGTCACAAAAGAGGTGCCCTGGAGGTAAGAATGTAGCACCTCCACCAGGAGGAGGATAGGATGAAGGAATAAAGCCCAGGCAGGCGAGAGTGAAAAAGCGGGACCTTCAGGTATGAAGGGTCCTGGAGTAGAGACAGGCCGAGGCTGGGGTTGAGGAGAATTGGGGGGGGAGTCGGCTGCGAGACAGGAGGCTCTGGGTCGGGTATGATGTCCATCTGAACTGGGTGGGGCTCTGAGCAACGGGTCGATTTGGGAACTGTACTACCTCGACGGGAGGATGTGCATTGTGGGCGAGGGGGGGCATGTGCAATAACTTCCACAATGGAAGCCGGGTTCGAGGACACCCTGAGTTGATGTTGCCCCGGGGGTGGGGAATCCTCTAAAGGGAAAGAGAGGTCCACAAGAGCCCCAAACCGATTTGTAACAGGGATATTAGCCCTCACAGCTGCGGAGTACAGGTGCCCTGGCCGTGTTGGGGAGACTCCCTTAGTGGGGGGCACTGGAGGCGAAGGAGACAGGGGCTGACAGACTGGGCCTTGGCTGAGTTTGCCAAATCAAGAGCCTGGTGATACGCCGGGCAAGACCGGGAGGTAACCTTGTGGTTCCCTTTACAGAAGTAGCACGAAGCCGGGTGGGTACAGGTAATGCTGTCTTTAACTACTGGGTGAAACTCCCTGCAGTTCGCACATCTTACCTTACCACGACAAGACAACTCTCCATGCCCACAAAGGAAACATTTCCAACACCAGAGTAAAGGAAAAGTACAAGGAAGAACAGGAAATCTTAGATTGTCAAAAGTCACAAACTTCGGGAGAGCACCCGAGAAACATACACGAACCATACGAGATGGGGTAGGACGATTTGAGAGGCTCCAAACCTCCCGCAAACCTAAGTCGTCACCCCCACTGTGAACCAGTTCAGAGTGGATCTCCTCATCTGAGAGGGATGTAGAAATCAGTCCAATTCTGCCATAGCAACAGCCGGCGGCGAGGATTGAGGAGCGGACCTCCCAGCAGACAACATTCCACCTACCCAGGACATGAATGGCATTTAGTGGCAAATTTCTAGCCAGAAAAGACTTACGATGGAGCCGGAGCCTTAGGGCTGCACCCCTACCGAGTTGTTGGACGCCCCCATCTATGCAAGCCTTGCCGAAGAGATCCACTGATGGCATTGGTGATGTCCCGTGGATTGGTGAAGGGCGTACCGCCATTCTTAGGACGCACAAGAACCACCATCACGTCTGGAGTAATGTGAGGAGAAGGAGCATAGTCTGAACAAGTGGTGGGTTGGTGTTTTGGGCTAGACAGGGGCCTGGCACTGTCGTCAACCTCAAGGGCCCGTTTGTTTATCCCAGTAGGGGGGCACACTAGCCATATCTTGGTCCGGCAGTAGTGAAGGGATGGGGTACATATCTCTGGGGCAGGGGTGGTAGCACTTGCAGACTCGATTGAGAAGGCCATTGGTGAAATGCCTATGATTTTAAACTGATGGAAGATAGAGGTATGAGTGTGTGTGGGAAACAAGCAGGTTGCAACACTAGGGTTGGAAACAGTAAATGTATAAAAGGCATTCAGCATGAAGTTATAAATAAAGACAATAGATCAGGTCAGCAAACAAAGGGGGACAGCAGAGGGCAGCAAGGGACTAGCTCCCTTAAGGTTTACTATACTAATAGCAGGAGTGTAAGAAATAAGATAGATGAGCTAAGATTAATTGCAAGTGCAGGAAACATAGATATTATTGCTATAACAGAGACCTGGCTCAATCTGAAAGATAGAGAGATGCCCTCTGAATGTCACATACAAGGCTATAAATTATTCCACACTGACAGGGTCAACAGGAAAGGTGGTGGAGTAGCGATGTATGTCAGAGACAATTTAAATTGTTGTGTTAGACAAGATATTAAATTAGAAGCGTCAGCCACTGAATCTGTTTGGTTACAGCTTCTCGAGGGCCGAGAAAAACTAATTTTGGGTGTGATTTACAGGGCCCCAAATCTTGATAGGGAGTGCAGTAAACTTCTATGGGACGAAATTCGTAAGACATCTACATACGAAAATGTTGTGCTAATGGGAGATTTCAACTATAGACAGATTGACTGGAGCAATTTGACAGGAAATTTAGAGTCAGGTGACTTTCTTGATACGATCCAGGATTGTTTTTTAAAACAGTTTGTGACAGAGCCAACTAGGGGAAATAACCTCCTTGACTTGGTTCTTGCCAGTAGGGAAACACTAATTAATAATCTTGAGGTTAATGATGAGCTTGGGGAAAGTGATCACAAATCACTCAGTTTTAATATATCATGGAATTCCCCTAATAATGTCAATCAAGTCTCCGTCCCTGACTTTCGCTTGGCTGATTTCATAGGACTGAAAAATTACTTAGGTGGGCTGAACTGGAATGATCTGACTAAGGGTCAGGTAGGTGGTGATGGTTGCCGATATGATGCTTTCCAGGGCATAGTTCTAGCTGCTCAGTCAAATTATGTTCCAAATAGGGAAATCAGATCAAACAAAAATGATCCTAAATGGATGAACAATAGATTAAAATATCTGATTGGTCAAAAGAGAGGCATATATAGGCAAATCTAAAGAGGAGAGGGGCAATTAAGAAATCGATATATTCAGTTAAAGAGAGAAACAAAAAAGGGAATTAGAAAAGCAAAAAGAGATTTTGAGGTTAAAGTTGCAAGAGAATCGAAGACTAACCCAAAAGGATTCTTTCAGGTATACAGAAGTAAGATCAGGGACAAGATAGGCCTACTCAAAAGTTCCTCGGGTCAGCTCACTGACAGTGATAAGGAAATGTGTAGAATTTTTAACACACTTCCTCTCAGTTTTTACACAGGAGGATACCAGCGATATTCCAGTAATGATAAATTATGTAGAACAGGACGATAATAAACTGTGCACGATTAGGGTCACAAGTGACATGGTCCTTAGGCAAATAGATAAATTAAAACCTAACAAATCCCCAGGCCCTGATGAACTGTATGCAAGGGTTCTAAAGGAATGTAAAGAGGAGCTTAGCACACCTTTGGCTAATCTTTTCAACATATCACTACAAACTGGCATGGTGCCAGATAAGTGGAAAATGGCAAATGTGATACCTATTTTCAAAACAGGTGACAGGTCCTTAGCTTCGAACTATAGACCAATAAGCCTAACCTCCATTGTGGGAAAATTTATGGAATCAATAATTGCCGAGGCAGTTCGTAGCCACCTTGAAAAGCATAAATTAATCAACGAATCTCAGCACTTTTTTCACTAAGGTATTTGAGGAGGTAGATCATGGTAATGAATATGATATTGTGTATATGGACTTCAGTAAGGCTTTTGACAGGGTCCCACATCAGAGACTATTGAGGAAAATTAAAGCACATGGAATAGGAGGAGAAATTTTTTCCTGGATAGAGGCATGGTTGACAAATAGGCAGCAGAGAGTTTGCATAAATGGGGAGAAATCAGAGTGGGGAAGCGTCACGAGCGGTGTTCCACAGGGGTCAGTGTTGGGCCCCTTGCTGTTCACAATCTACATAAACGACATAGATGAGGGCATAAAGAGCGACATCGGCAAGTTTGCCGATGACACCAAAATAGGCCGTCGAATCCATTCTGACGAGGACATTCGAGCACTCCAGGAAGATTTGAATAGACTGATGCAGTGGTCGGAGAAGTGGCAGATGCAGTTTAATATAGACAAATGCAAAGTTCTAAATGTTGGACAGGACAATAACCATGCCACATATAAACTAAATAATGTAGATCTTAATATTACGGATTGCGAAAAAGATTTAGGAGTTCTGGTTAGCAGTAATCTGAAACCAAGACAACAGTGCATAAGTGTTCGCAATAAAGCGAATAGAATCCTTGGCTTCATATCAAGAAGCATAAATAATAGGAGTCCTCAGGTTGTTCTTCAACTCTATACATCCTTGGTTAGGCCTCATTTAGATTATGCTGCACAGTTTTGGTCACCGTATTACAGAATGGATATAAATTCTCTGGAAAATGTACAAAGGAGGATGACAAAGTTGATCCCATGTATCAGAAACCTTCCCTATGAGGATAGACTGAGGGCCCTGAATCTGCACTCTCTAGAAAGACGTAGAATTAGGGGGGATATGATTGAGGTGTATAAATGGAAGACAGGAATAGATAAAGGGGATGTAAATAGTGTGCTGAAAATATCTAGCCTAGACAGGACTCGTAGCAATGGTTTTAAGTTGGAAAAATTCAGACTCAGGAAGGATATAGGAAAGTACTGGTTTGGTAATCGAGTTGTGGATGAGTGGAACAAACTCCCGAGTACAGTTATAGAGGCCAGAACGTTGTGTAGCTTTAAAAATAGGTTGGATAAATACATGAGTGGATGTGGGTGGGTGTGAGTTGGACCTCATAGTTTGTGCTACCAGGTCGGTTGCCGTGTTCCTCCCTTAAGTCAATGTGACCTGACCTGACTAGGTTGGGTGCATTGGCTTAAGCCGGTAGGAGACTTGGACCTGCCTCGCATGGGCCAGTAGGCCTTCTGCAGTGTTCCTTCGTTCTTATGTTCTTATGAAACGGTTGTCAACTGAGTAGAGACAGGAGGGGGGGTCCCTCCCTATGGGGGCGAATGACATCTCAGTCGAACCCCCCATAAATGGGCCACACAACACTGCCTAATGGAGAAGACAATGACAACTCAAGCACACAAGAAAAGAAAGAATGTGAAGTAGAGCCTAAACAGGGCCTACACCATCAATAAACAACTGAGGAACCTTCAGAAGACACTCTCCCCAGGAAAAACTTGTCCTGTTTCTTAACAAACATTATACCTAACTGACAGTTTACAGCATTACTTTGTTCAAAGGACATCATCATCAACATGACATTCGTTCCTTCGGAAAAGACAATGGAACACCCAGGAAACAGTAATTGTGGTAGATGTAGTGGCGATGGTGACAGTAATAATTATTATAATAGAAATCCAACTCTAGTTCTACTCATTTAATTAGTAATACAGTGGACCCCCGCATAACGATCACCTCCGAATGCGACCAATTATGTAAGTGTATTTATGTAAGTGCGTTTGTACGTGTATGTTTGGGGGTCTGAAATGGACTAATCTACTTCACAATATTCCTTATGGGAACAAATTCGGTCAGTACTGGCACCTGAACATACTTCTGGAGTGAAAAAATATCATTAACCGGGGGTCCATTGTACACATGTTTACCTTTACATCAAAGTAATTTAAACTTTTCCAGGCCTGAAGTATAGCTTGATAGGGCAGCAAGTGGAAAGAAAACCTTCTGTTATACTATCCTAACCTAAACTATCTAGAAAGAATTAAAGGTAGGTTGGTGCACGTCCTTCTTAGCAGATAACCTTTGTATGGACCACAAGGTCTGTTATCTGCATTTCTCAAGTACTCCTTGGTACTTTCACACACACATCTGGTTGGTGGTACAGCTGCAGGTTCACACTGAGGAGCTCTGTAGGCAGGTACAGACCAGCTCACCATCTTTCTAGTCTCCAAGGCTACTTCTCCACTGGCAGGATACCTTGATATCCTACACCTGCCTGTCACTCTGCCTGTTGTAAACAAGTAAGCAAATAAGTGTGTTTCTCTAAGTCATATGGATATATGACTAACTTCTGACAGTAAATACTACTCACCTTTTGCCCTACATTAGGACTACGAATATTTTGAGGTAAATAATGAGTGTACTGTGTGTGTATTTTACTTTTTATTGTTTTTAATGCCTAGTTCTATTGCTAACTTAATACATGTTAGTGTAAACTTATCTGGCATTTACATGCATTTATAAGTGGAAAAAATGGCATTCTGCTTTCCGGCAATGTCTGCTTTCCAGCAGTAGCCTGGAACCTAACCTGCTGTATAAGTGGGGCCCTACTGTACTATTATTATTTATTATTTTATTATCACACTGGCCGATTCCCACCAAGGCAGGGTGGCCCGAAAAAGAAAAACTTTCACCATCATTCACTCCATCACTGTCTTGCCAGAAGGGTGCTTTACACTACAGTTTTTAAACTGCAACATTAACACCCCTCCTTCAGAGTGCAGGCACTGTACTTCCCATCTCCAGGACTCAAGTCCGGCCTGCCGGTTTCCCTGAACCCCTTCATAAATGTTACTTTGCTCACACTCCAACAGCACGTCAAGTATTAAAAACCATTTGTCTCCATTCACTCCTATCAAACACGCTCACGCATACCTGCTGGAAGTCCAATCCCCTCGCACACAAAACCTCCTTTACCCCCTCTCTCCAACCTTTCCTAGGCCGACCCCTACCCCGCCTTCCTTCCACTACAGACTGATACACTCTTGAAGTCATTCTGTTTCGCTCCATTCTCTCTACATGTCCGAACCACCTCAACAACCCTTCCTCAGCCCTCTGGACAACAGTTTTGGTAATCCCGCACCTCCTCCTAACTTCCAAACTACGAATTCTCTGCATTATATTCACACCACACATTGCCCTCAGACATGACATCTCCACTGCCTCTAGCCTTCTCCTCGCTGCAACATTCATCACCCATGCTTCACACCCATATAAGAGCGTTGGTAAAACTATACTCTCATACATTCCCCTCTTTGCCTCCAAGGACAAAGTTCTTTGTCTCCACAGACTCCTAAGTGCACCACTCACTCTTTTTCCCTCATCAATTCTATGATTCACCTCATCTTTCATAGACCCATCCGCTGACACGTCCACTCCCAAATACCTGAATACATTCACCTCCTCCATACACTCTCCCTCCAATCTGATATTCAATCTTTCACCTAATCTTTTTGTTATCCTCATAACCTTACTCTTTCCTGTATTCACCTTTAATTTTCTTCTTTTGCACACCCTACCAAATTCATCCACCAATCTCTGCAACTTCTCTTCAGAATCTCCCAAGAGCACAGTGTCATCAGCAAAGAGCAGCTGTGACAACTCCCACTTTGTGTGTGATTCTTTATCTTTTAACTCCACGCCTCTTGTCAAGACCCTCGCATTTACTTCTCTTACAACCCCATCTATAAATATATTAAACAACCACGGTGACATCACACATCCTTGTCTAAGGCCTACTTTTACTGGGAAATAATTTCCCTCTTTCCTACATACTCTAACTTGAGCCTCACTATCCTCGTAAAAACTCTTCACTGCTTTCAGTAACCTACCTCCTACACCATACACTTGCAACATCTGCCACATTGCCCCCCTATCCACCCTGTCATACGCCTTTTCCAAATCCATAAATGCCACAAAGACCTCTTTAGCCTTATCTAAATACTGTTCACTTATATGTTTCACTGTAAACACCTGGTCCACACACCCCCTACCTTTCCTAAAGCCTCCTTGTTCATCTGCTATCCTATTCTCTGTCTTACTCTTAATTCTTTCAATAATAACTCTACCATACACTTTACCAGGTATACTCAGCAGACTTATCCCCCTATAATTTTTGCACTCTCTTTTATCCCCTTTGCCTTTATACAAAGGAACTATGCATGCTCTCTGCCAATCCCTAGGTACCTTACCCTCTTCCATACATTTATTAAATAATTGCACCAACCACTCCAAAACTATATCCCCACCTGCTTTTAACATTTCTATCTTTATCCCATCAATCCCGGCTGCCTTACCCTCTTTCATTTTACCTACTGCCTCACGAACTTCCCCCACACTCACAACTGGCTCTTCCTCACTCCTACAAGATGTTATTCCTCCTTGTCCTATACACGAAATCACAGCTTCCCTATTTTCATCAACATTTAACAATTCCTCAAAATATTCCCTCCATCTTCCCAATACCTCTAACTCTCCATTTAATAACTCTCCTCTCCTATTTTTAACTGACAAATCCATTTGTTCTCTAGGCTTTCTTAACTTGTTAATCTCACTCCAAAACTTTTTCTTATTTTCAACAAAATTTGTTGATAACATCTCACCCACTCTCTCATTTGCTCTCTTTTTACATTGCTTCACCACTCTCTTAACCTCTCTCTTTTTCTCCATATACTCTTCCCTCCTTGCATCACTTCTACTTTGTAAAAACTTCTCATATGCTAACTTTTTCTCCCTTACTACTCTCTTTACATCATCATTCCACCAATCGCTCCTCTTCCCTCCCGCACCCACTTTCCTGTAACCACAAACTTCTGCTGAACACTCTAACACTACATTTTTAAACCTACCCCATACCTCTTCGACCCCATTGCCTATGCTCTCATTAGCCCATCTATCCTCCAATAGCTGTTTATATCTTACCCTAACTGCCTCCTCTTTTAGTTTATAAACCTTCACCTCTCTCTTCCCTGATGCTTCTATTCTCCTTGTATCCCATCTACCTTTTACTCTCAGTGTAGCTACAACTAGAAAGTGATCTGATATATCTGTGGCCCCTCTATAAACATGTACATCCTGAAGTCTACTCAACAGTCTTTTATCTACCAATACATAATCCAACAAACTACTGTCATTTCGCCCTACATCATATCTTGTATACTTATTTATCCTCTTTTTCTTAAAATATGTATTACCTATAACTAAACCCCTTTCTATACAAAGTTCAATCAAAGGGCTCCCATTATCATTTACACCTGGCACCCCAAACTTACCTACCACACCCTCTCTAAAAGTTTCTCCTACTTTAGCATTCAGGTCCCCTACCACAATTACTCTCTCACTTGGTTCAAAGGCTCCTATACATTCACTTAACATCTCCCAAAATCTCTCTCTCTCCTCTGCATTCCTCTCTTCTCCAGGTGCATACACGCTTATTATGACCCACTTCTCGCATCCAACCTTTACTTTAATCCACATAATTCTTGAATTTACACATTCATATTCTCTTTTCTCCTTCCATAACTGATCATTTAACATTACTGCTACCCCTTCCTTTGCTCTAACTCTCTCAGATACTCCAGATTTAATCCCATTTATTTCCCCCCACTGAAACTCTCCTACCCCCTTCAGCTTTGTTTCGCTTAGGGCCAGGACATCCAACTTCTTTTCATTCATAACATCAACAATCATCTGTTTCTTGTCATCCGCACTACATCCACGCACATTTAAGCATCCCAGTTTTATAAAGTTTTTCTTCTTCTCTTTTTTAGTAAGTGTCTGCAGGAGAAGGGGTTACTAGCCCATTGCTCCGGCATTTTAGTCGCCTCATACGACACGCATGGCTTACGGAGGAAAGATTCTTTTCCACTTCCCCATGGACAATAGAAGAAATAAAGAAGAACAAGAACTATTTAGAAAAAGGAGAAAAACCTAGATGTATGTATATATATATGCATGTGCGTGTCTGTGAAGTGTAACCAAAGTGTAAGTAGGAGTAGCAAGATATCCCTGTTATCTAGCGTGTTTGTGAGACAGAAAAAGAAACCAGCAATCCTACCATCATGCAAAACAGTTACAGGTTTCTGTTTCACAGTCATCTGGCAGGACGGTAGTACTTCCCTGGGTGGTTGCTGTCTACCAACCTACTACCTATAATTATTATTATTATGATTATTATACGTATTATTATTATTTATTGGTATGTACGTATTCTTAAAATAATTTATATTATTATATTACATATATTATTGTATTATTATAAGAGGGGAATGTATGAGAGTATAGTTTTACCAACGCTCTTATATGGGTGTGAAGCATGGGTGATGAATGTTGCAGCGAGGAGAAGGCTGGAGGCAGTGGAGATGTCATGTCTGAGGGCAATATGTGGTGTGAATATAATGCAGAGAATTCGTAGTTTGGAAGTTAGGAGGAGGTGCGGGATTACCAAAACTGTTGTCCAGAGGGCTGAGGAAGGGTTGTTGAGGTGGTTCGGACATGTAGAGAGAATGGAGCGAAACAGAATGACTTCAAGAGTGTATCAGTCTGTAGTGGAAGGAAGGCGGGGTGGGGGTCGGCCTAGGAAAGGTTGGAGGGAGGGGTAAAGGAGGTTTTGTGTGCGAGGGGCTTGGACTTCCAGCAGGCATGCGTGAGCGTGTTTGATAGGAGTGAATGGAGACAAATGGTTTTTAATACTTGACGTGCTGTTGGAGTGTGAGCAAAGTAACATTTATGAAGGGATTCAGGGAAACCGGCAGGCCGGACTTGAGTCTTGGAGATGGGAAGTACAGTGCCTGCACTCTGAAGGAGGGGTGTTAATGTTGCAGTTTAAAAACTGTAGTGTAAAGCACCCTTCTGGCAAGACAGTGATGGAGTGAAGGATGGTGAAAGTTTTTCTTTTTCGGGCCACCCTGCCTTGGTGGGAATCAGCCAGTGTGTTAATAATAATAATAATAATATAGGTATTATTATTATTTATTAGTACGTACATATTCTTATAATACTCTTGCTTACCATTTGGAATTTTTATTCACACAAAAAATAGAAGATTTACTGTTATGCAGACTACTGCATTATTGTAATAATTGTATAAATAATGTCAACCCATTCATGACTGTGTATTGGAATGGCCAGTTGGACAAGTATTGGACTGTGACATCATTTGTTTACTCTTGAACATCGCCAAAGAATCGAACATTTCTGCTATTTTGAGATCATTTTCAAGGTACTTTTTGTCATGAAACCAATCAAAATCATATCTATTTCTGTAATATATCTTCCATTCTATCAAATGAGACCAAAGAAAACGAGAATACAACCATAAAGCCCATATGAAAATATACCGCTAAGGGGCAGCTTATGGCTGAGAAGTGAGCTCCATTATTTATGGTCCTATTTCTTTCAATTTTGGTGTACGTTAAAAAAGCATCTTTCCATCATACATTGCCCAAGTTTCAATAAGATAGTCCAACAAACAACAGAGATCTAATTCCCTACATCAAGTGCAAGAGCCCCTCACAAGGGACAAGGAACCTCCCTTGAGGCCCGCTCACATCTTGAAATTGCTCTCGCATCTGGAAGCAAAAAATTGACCGAGTGACTGCTCGTATCTTGAAAAACTCGCACATTGGGGCACTCGTAAGCCGAAGTTCCACTGTATATTTAGACCTGTATCCAAACTCATAGTTAATCTATGGTAATAATGAACACACACAAAAAAGCACAAGTTACCAAACATGCAAAAGCCATTTGTGTGTATATACTCTTGTTATACAATGTAATATACAAGTCAGATTTTGTTCTGATGATCTCACCTTATCAAAGGATAAACTACCATATGGTGATTTTTTTTGTGTGTGTGTAAAGCCTAGCTGAGGCAGATCAGCATCTGCTTAACTTACGATGGGTCAAACCAGGGAATGGGTGGGACTTGAACCCATGCCAAGAGAGTCCTAAAACTCGCAGGCCAGTGTGTTAACCACTGGGTCAGCTGGCTCTAATGTGATTCATCCAACTAGGTATATTTCTATACACCACAGGGAGGTTAGCATGAACACCATTGTGACCACAAACGAAGGTTTTTTCAAGCAAATCCCAACACCAGCATGGCTGTGACAACTCTAACTCAAGTGATTTGTTTGCATTCATGTTATTATGATTTTGAGAGTCTTGTGACGGATCATCATGTGTGCAAGAGTCGTGTCAGGAGACACTGGTTTTTCTTCACCAATAACCCACTACATTTCTTAACCAATACAAGATATCACTTTCCCCCTTTTCTGCAATTTCAATATTTTTCAGCTCTAGTTTTGATTTGTACTATGAACTGTCTTAATACAACCTGGCAATCCATTCCAATCTTTTATCATTGTATGTTAAATGACCGGCCACCTACTGTGGGTACCCAAAAAAATTCTCTTCACTTCCCTGGTTAGTAAAATATTGGTTTTAATTCCTTGTTTTTACAAAATTTGAAGCAAAGTATTCTGGACACAAGTTGTTAGCAATTTTCTAGGCATGATTTTATTTTAACTTCTGACAATTTTAGCATTTCTAGTTTCTGCAGTTCATCATGAATTTCATGTTGTTCTTAGCCAAGATCCAGATTGAATATTATCCTAGTTTATATGATCTGTTATCTTTTGTTTAGAATAGAACACCATGAAAAACAGTTGCTGCCTAATTTGTAAAGCCATTATAGACCTCTTTAATCTTTTACCTACTGCCCTAAGAATGGGCAAGTAGTGCATAATAGAACATGAAACTAAAATGTTAACTAGTTCATCATAGTTAATCACCAGTGGAATACTAGGCTTCAGCTAGCTTACTGGTGTAATTCTTGAAGCCTAGGACGACAGTGTTACCCTTGATGAATCTCTTCATCCTTTCCTATGTTAAACATCAGAGGTCGAAATCCCAGGCAGGAGGTGACATGGGTGTTCACCTAGCTGAGTTCCCAGAAGGTGTCGTGTGTGTGTGTTCACCTAGCTGCCTTTCCAGGAGGTGACGTGTGTTCACCTAGTTGCCTTCCCAGGAGGTGTCGTGTGTTCACCTAGCTGCCTTCCCCGAAGATGCCATGGGTATTCACCTAGCTGCCTTCCCAGAAGATGCCATGGGTATTCACCTAGCTGCCTTCCCAGGTGCCAAATGTCTTCACCTAGCTGCCTTACCAGAAGGTGCCAAAGGTGCTCACCTAGTTGCCTTCCCAAGTGTCATGTGTGCTCACCTTGCTGCCTTCCTAGGATTGAGGTCATGCTCTTGGGCTTAGCCTCATAGTAACTAATCAACTAGTGTGATGACTCCCAAACTCACGAAGATAACATCACTAATCTCTTACATAACACTCTTATCTGGCAGAAATTAACAGCTGAACATAGGTTACAAAAAAAACTTTCTCACACATGAGGATAAATGGTATGGCTGTAGAATAAAGGAAGAAAGATTGAATGGTATTTGCTGGCAGAAATAGGCAAGGAATGTGAAGAATGACATAACGCATTTAGTAAAAATTGGAGTGAACCAACGGAAAACCAAATATTTCCATACAACTTCCTGTTGAGGAGACTCAGATTAGAAATATAGTAACAAGAAGGAAAATATAAAAGGGACACTTTTTACAACTGTTATTATGAACTCCAATGGAAATAAGTCACTTTCATCTAACTTTTTTGGGGTTGTAGATAATTTACACATATGTTACTGTGTATGATAGTTGTGACTTAAATTTGTGTAACTGTACTTGTGTGCCTGTACCTAAATAAACTTACTTACAAGAGGAAGAAGAGTGGGAGTTAAAGGTGAGAGAATTTATAGCTGCGTGACAAAAAACTCGTAGCCACTGTGAGCGGCCCCATATACAGATGGGTCCTGCTTGTAATACAGCAGGTTAGGTTCTGGGTTACTGCTGTTAAGCGAAAATCTCTGTAAAGTGAAATATAGCCTTTTTTCAAATGCATATAAAAGCCTGATAACATGCTTACACTATCATATATTAAGTGAGCATAGGAAATGGGGTCGAAGAGGTATAGGGTAGGTTTAAAAATGTAGTGTTAGTGTTCAGCAGAAGTTTGTGGTTACAGGAAAGTGGGTGCGGGAGGGAAGAGGAGCGATTGGTGGAATGATGATGTAAAGAGAGTAGTAAGGGAGAAAAAGTTAGCATATGAGAAGTTTTTACAAAGTAGAAGTAATGCAAGGAGGGAAGAGTATATGGAGAAAAAGAGAGAGGTTAAGAGAGTGGTGAAGCAATGTAAAAAGAGAGCAAATGAGAGAGTGGGTGAGATGTTATCAACAAATTTTGTTGAAAATAAGAAAAAGTTTTGGAGTGAGATTAACAAGTTAAGGAAGCCTAGAGAACAAATGTATTTGTCAGTTAAAAATAGGAGAGGAGAGTTATTAAATGGAGAGTTAGAGGTATTGGGAAGATGGAGGGAATATTTTGAGGAATTGTTAAATGTTGATGAAGATAGGGAAGCTGTGATTTTGTGTATAGGGCAAGGAGGAATAACATCTTGTAGGAGTGAGGAAGAGCCAGTTGTGAGTGTGGGGGAAGTTCGTGAGGCAGTAGGTAAAATGAAAGAGGGTAAGGCAGCCGGGATTGATGGGATAAAGATAGAAATGTTAAAAGCAGGTGGGGATATAGTTTTGGAGTGGTTGGTGCAATTATTTAATAAATGTATGGAAGAGGGTAAGGTACCTAGGGATTGGCAGAGAGCATGCATAGTTCTTTTGTATAAAGGCAAAGGGGACAAAAGAGAGTGCAAAAATTATAGGGGGATAAGTCTGTTGAGTATACCTGCTAAAGTGTATGGTAGAGTTATTATTGAAAGAATTAAGAGTAAGACGGAGAATAGGATAGCAGATGAACAAGGAGGCTTTAGGAAAGGTAGGGGGTGTGTGGACCAGGTGTTTACAGTGAAACATACAAGTGAACAGTATTTAGATAAGGCTAAAGAGGTCTTTGTGGCATTTATGGATTTGGAAAAGGCGTATGACAGGGTGGATAGGGGGGCAATGTGGCAGATGTTGCAGGTGTATGGTGTAGGAGGTAGGTTACTGAAAGCAGTGAAGAGTTTTTATGAGGATAGTGAGGCTCAAGTTAGAGTATGTAGGAAAGAGGGAAATTATTTCCCAGTAAAAGTAGGCCTTAGACAAGGATGTGTGATGTCACCGTGGTTGTTTAATATATTCATAGATGGGGTTGTAAGAGAAGTAAATGCTAGGGTCTTGGCAAGAGGTGTGGAGTTAAAAGATAAAGAATCACACATAAAGTGGGAGTTGTCACAGTTGTTCTTTGCTGATGACACTGTGCTCTTGGGAGATTCTGAAGAGAAGTTGCAGAGATTGGTGGATGAATTTGGCAGGGTGTGCAAAAGAAGAAAATTAAAAGTGAATACAGGAAAGAGTAAGGTTATGAGGATAACAAAAAGATTAGGTGATGAAAGATTGGATATCAGATTGGAGGGAGAGAGTATGGAGGAGGTGAATGTATTCAGATATTTGGGAGTGGATGTGTCAGCGGATGGGTCTATGAAAAATGAGGTGAATCATAGAATTGATGAGGGGAAAAGGGTGAGTGGTGCACTTAGGAGTCTATGGAGACAAAGAACTTTGTCCTTGGAGGCAAAGAGGGGAATGTATGAGAGTATAGTTTTACCAACGCTCTTATATGGGTGTGAAGCATGGGTGATGAATGTTGCAGCGAGGAGAAGGCTGGAGGCAGTGGAGATGTCATGTCTGAGGGCAATGTGTGGTGTGAATGCAATGCAGAGAATTCATAGTTTGGAAGTTAGGAGGAGGTACGGGATTACCAAAACTGTTGTCCAGAGGGCTGAGGAAGGGTTGTTGAGGGGGTTCGGACATGTAGAGAGAATGGAGCGAAACAGAGTGACTTCAAGAGTGTATCAGTCTGTAGTGGAAGGAAGGCGGGGTAGGAGTCGGCCTAGGAAAGGTTGGAGGGGGGGGGCTAAAGGAGGTTTTGTGTGCGAGGGGCTTGGACTTCCAGCAGGCATGCGTGAGCGTGTTTGATAGGAGTGAATGGAGACAAATGGTTTTTAATACTTGACGTGCTGTTGGAGTGTGAGCAAAGTAACATTTATGAAGGGGTTCAGGGAAACTGGCAGGCCGGACTTGAGTCCTGGAGATGGGAAGTACAGTGCCTGCACTCTGAAGGAGGGGTGTTAATGTTGCAGTTTAAAAACTGTAGTGTAAAGCACCCTTCTGGCAAGACAGTGATGGAGTGAATGATGGTGAAAGTTTTTCTTTTTCGGGCCACCCTGCCAGTGTGATAATAATAAAATAATATAGCTAGGAATAAAAAATGCATATACATGTATAGTACGTACACACATTACTTAAAATATTTTCGTCCTTAGCTTATAGTGAGTGGTAAATATATTTATTGTATGAAATCTGAATAAATGAAGAATGGGTAATTGAAAACTGTGGTATTAGTGAAACGCTGTTCAGTAAAGCACTGCTTGTACTGTCATACTTCAACTGTTCAAAGCTTTGTTAACAGCCATTCATTTGACTGTATTTATAAGTTTCATGTTGTTTGTGGTTCAGAGATCAGACTGTTGGAGGAGAGGCCGCCAGTGGGGTAGGGAAGCAGTGTTGGATATAAACTAGTAAGTACAGTGGAACCTCAAGATTCAGCCATAATCCATTCCAGGAGCTAGGCCTAAAGTCGAAATGGCCTAATGTCAGAGCTGTATTTCCCATGAGAAATACAGTGGACCGCCGAGTTTCATTATTAATCCATTCCAGAGAGTCTGCCGAATGATGAAATTGCCGAATGGCGAAACCATTTTCCCCATAAGAAATAATGGTAATAAAATTAATCCGTTCCAGACGCCCAAAAATATTAAAAAAATATTTTTTCAAATTAAATAGATTTACATACAGAAAACAATGAGAAATCAAGTACATACATATATAAAATAATAATATTACACTTACCTTTACTGAAGACTTCTGGGTGGATGGAAGATGGGAGGAGGGGATAGAAGGAAGGTGTACACTATTGTTTGGAAGGGGAATCCCCTTCCATAAAGGCTTCAGGTACCAAGTCCTTATCTGGGGTTACTTCCCTTTGTTTTTTAATACCACTGGGAACAACTTGAGTCACTGGACCCCTGTTGCACAAAATATGTCTGGAGAGCTCTATTTCTGGCATTTATTTAGGATTTGTCTGAAGTGGGACACAACACTGTCATTTTACATGTTGCCAACACAGCCTGCAACAGCTTTGTCAGAGTGAAGTTCATCCATAAATAATTGCACTTCAGTCGACTTTGCACAAATGTCCTTAATCTTTGAAGAAGGCACCCTCTTCCATCTCTCTTCCTCCTCTGCAGCAATTTCCTGAGCTGTGGTCTCTTGCTGTTGCAGATGAAGCTCTTGCAGCTCTGTTAGTGGTCCTCCTCCAACTCTTCCACATCCTCAAAACTCTCAGCCAACCCCATGGAATTCCCCAGTGACACAGTACTTTCCACAACTGGCATAGGCTCCTTAGAGTCAGCCCCAAACCCTTCAAAATCCCTCTCTTGTACACATTGTGGCCACAGTTTTCTCCAAGCAGAATTCAAAATTCTGTAAGTCACTCCCTCCCAAGCCTTACCTATAAGGTTTATGCAAGTGAGCATATTGAAGTGATCTTTCCAGAACTCTCTTAAGGTCAGTTCAGTGTCTGAGCTCACTTCAAAGCACTTTTGAAACACTGCTTTGGTGTACAGTTTTTTGAAGTTTGAAATGACCTGCTGGTCCATGGGCTGGAGGAGAGGAGTTGTATTAAGGGGCAAGAACTTCACCATGATAAAACTAAACTCCTCCACACCATTTGCTCTAAGTCTGGAGGATGAGCAGGAGCATTGTCCATTACCAGGAGACACTTATTTATTTATTTATTTATTATTAATTTGGACATGATACATAGATGTACAAAGAAATACAGTGGTTAAGTGTAACATGCCAAAAGCCCCTTGTATGCAGAGCATTATGGGCAGGCGTAAAATTAACTTAAGATTAACTAGGCAATGATATATTCAGTGGTAAAAATTATAGTGAACAAGTAACAATTAAGCACAAATGAGTACAGTGGACCCCCGCATAACGATTACCTCCGAATGCGACCAATTATGTAAGTGTATTTATTTAAGTGTGCTTGTACGTGTATGTTTGGGGGTCTGAAATGGACTAATCTACTTCACAATATTCCTTATGGGAACAAATTCGGTCAGTACTGGCACCTGAACATACTTCTGGAGTGAAAAAATATCGTTAACCGGGGGTCCACTGTACAGTGGACCCCCGGTTAACGATTTTAATCCGTGCAAGAGGGGTAATTGTTATGCGAAATAATCGTTATGTGAATGAATTTTCCCCATAAGAAATAATGGAAATAAAATTAATCCGTGCAAGACACCCAAAAGTATGAAAAAAAATTTTTTTTTACCACATGAAATATTAATTTTAATACACACAAACTGAAAAAGGCATGCACACTTACATGACACTTACTTTTATTGAAGATCTGGTGATGATTGATGGGATGGGAGGAGGGGAGAGCATTATCTTCTTACTGTTTAGAAGGGGAATCCCCTTCCATTAGGACTTGAGGTAGCAAGTCCTTTTCTGGGGTTACTTCCCTTCTTCTTTTAATGCCACTAGGGCCAGCTTCAGAGTCACTGGACTTCTTTCGCACAAGATATCTGTCCATAGTGGCCTGTACCTCTCGTTCCTTTATCACTTCCCTAAAGTGTTTCACAACATTGTCAGTGTACAGGTTGCCAACACGGCTTGCAATAGCTGTGTGAGGGTGATTTTCATCCATGAAGGTTTGCACTTCAAGCCACTTTGCACAGATTTCCTTTATCTTTGTAGTAGGCAACTTCTTCAATTTCTCTCTCCCCTCCTCTGAACCAGTTTCCCCAGGTCTGGCCTCTTGCTCTTGAAGTTGATCTATCAGCTCATCAGTGGTTAGTTCTTCATTGTCCTCCTCCACCAACTCTTCCACATCCTCCCCACTAACCTCCAACCCCAAGGACTTTCCCAATGCCACAATGGATTCCTCAACTGGCACAGGATTCTCAGGGTTAGCCTCAAACCCTTCAAAATCCCTTTTGTCTACACATTCTGGCCACAGTTTCTTCCAAGCAGAGTTCAAGGTCCTCTTAGTCACTTCCTCCCAAGCCTTACCTATAAGGTTTACACAATTGAGGATATTAAAGTGATCTCTCCAAAACTCTCTTAGAGTCAGTTGAGTTTCTGAGGTCATTACAAAGCACCTTTCAAACAGAGCTTTTGTGTACAGTCTCTTGAAGTTGGAAATAACCTGCTGGTCCATGGGCTGCAGGAGAGGAGTGGTATTAGGAGGCAAAAACTTCACCTTAATGAAGCTCATGTCCCCATAAAGTCGCTCTGCCACGTCTGTAGGATGACCAGGGGCATTGTCTAACACCAGGAGGCACTTAAGTTCTATTTTCTTTTCAGTTAGGTAATCTTTCACATTGGGGGCAAATGCATGGTGTAACCAGTTATAGAAAAATTCCCTAGTGACCCATGCCTTACTGTTTGCCCTCCACAGCACACACAAATTATCCTTGAGGACATTCTTTTGCCTGAACGCTCTGGGAGTTTCAGAGTGATACACTAATAAAGGCTTCACTTTGCAATCACCAGTAGCATTGGCACACATGAGAAGAGTAAGCCTGTCTTTCATAGGCTTATGTCCTGGGAGTGCCTTTTCCTCCTGAGTAATGTAGGTCCTGCTTGGCATTTTCTTCCAGAACAGGCCTGTTTCATCACAATTAAACACTTGTTCAGGTTTCAGTCCTTCAGTTTCTATGTACTCCTTGAATTCCTGCACATATTTTTCAGCCGCTTTGTGGTCCGAACTGGCAGCCTCACCATGCCTTATCACACTATGGATGCCACTACGCTTCTTAAATCTCTCAAACCAACCTTTGCTGGCCTTAAATTCACTCACATCATCACTAGTTGCAGGCATTTTTTTAATTAAATCGTCATGCAACTTCCTAGCCTTTTCACATATGATCGCTTGAGAGACGCTATCTCCTGCTAGCTGTTTTTCATTTATCCACACCAATAAGAGTCTCTCAACATCTTCCATCACTTGCGATCTTTGTTTCGTAAACACAGTTAAACCTTTGGCAAGAACAGCTTCCTTGATTGTCTTTTTGGTGCCCATAAACACGCTAAGATAACAGGGATATCTTGCTACTCCTACTTACACTTTGGTCACACTTCACAGACACGCACATGCATATATATATATACATACATCTAGGTTTTTCTCCTTTTTCTAAATAGCTCTTGTTCTTTTTTATTTCTTCTATTGTCCATGGGGAAGTGGAAAAGAATCTTTCCTCCGTAAGCCATGCGTGTCGTATGAGGCGACTAAAATGCCGGGAGCAATGGGCTAGTAACCCCTTCTCCTGTATACAATTACTAAAAAAGAGAAGAAGAAAAACTTTATAAAACTGGGTTGCTTAAATGTGCGTGGATGTAGTGCGGATGACAAGAAACAGATGATTGCTGATGTTATGAATGAAAAGAAGTTGGATGTCCTGGCCCTAAGCGAAACAAAGCTGAAGGGGGTAGGAGAGTTTCAGTGGGGGGAAATAAATGGGATTAAATCTGGAGTATCTGAGAGAGTTAGAGCAAAGGAAGGGGTAGCAGTAATGTTAAATGATCAGTTATGGAAGGAGAAAAGAGAATATGAATGTGTAAATTCAAGAATTATGTGGATTAAAGTAAAGGTTGGATGCGAGAAGTGGGTCATAATAAGCGTGTATGCACCTGGAGAAGAGAGGAATGCAGAGGAGAGAGAGAGATTTTGGGAGATGTTAAGTGAATGTATAGGAGCCTTTGAACCAAGTGAGAGAGTAATTGTGGTAGGGGACTTGAATGCTAAAGTAGGAGAAACTTTTAGAGAGGGTGTGGTAGGTAAGTTTGGGGTGCCAGGTGTAAATGATAATGGGAGCCCTTTGATTGAACTTTGTATAGAAAGGGGTTTAGTTATAGGTAATACATATTTTAAGAAAAAGAGGATAAATAAGTATACACGATATGATGTAGGGCGAAATGACAGTAGTTTGTTGGATTATGTATTGGTAGATAAAAGACTGTTGAGTAGACTTCAGGATGTACATGTTTATAGAGGGGCCACAGATATATCAGATCACTTTCTAGTTGTAGCTACACTGAGAGTAAAAGGTAGATGGGATACAAGGAGAATAGAAGCATCAGGGAAGAGAGAGGTGAAGGTTTATAAACTAAAAGAGGAGACAGTTAGGGTAAGATATAAACAGCTATTGGAGGATAGATGGGCTAATGAGAGCATAGGCAATGGGGTCGAAGAGGTATGGAGTAGGTTTAAAAATGTAGTGTTAGAGTGTTCAGCAGAAGTTTGTGGTTACAGGAAAGTGGGTGCAGGAGGGAAGAGGAGCGATTGGTGGAATGATGATGTAAAGAGAGTAGTAAGGGAGAAAAAGTTAGCATATGAGAAGTTTTTACAAAGTAGAAGTGATGCAAGGAGGGAAGAGTATATGGAGAAAAAGAGAGAAGTTAAGAGAGTGGTGAAGCAATGTAAAAAGAGAGCAAATGAGAGAGTGGGTGAGATGTTATCAACAAATTTCGTTGAAAATAAGAAAAAGTTTTGGAGTGAGATTAACAAGTTAAGAAAGCCTAGAGAACAAATGGATTTGTCAGTTAAAAATAGGAGAGGAGAGTTATTAAATGGAGAGTTAGAGGTATTGGGAAGATGGAAGGAATATTTTGAGGAATTGTTAAATGTTGATGAAGATAGGGAAGCTGTGATTTCGTGTATAGGGCAAGGAGGAATAACATCTTGTAGGAGTGAGGAAGAGCCAGTTGTGAGTGTGGGGGAAGTTCGTGAGGCAGTAGGTAAAATGAAAGGGGGTAAGGCAGCCGGGATTGATGGGATAAAGATAGAAATGTTAAAAGCAGGTGGGGATATAGTTTTGGAGTGGTTGGTGCAATTATTTAATAAATGTATGGAAGAGGGTAAGGTACCTAGGGATTGGCAGAGAGCATGCATAGTTCCTTTGTATAAAGGTAAAGGGGATAAAAGAGAGTGCAAAAATTATAGGGGGATAAGTCTGTTGAGTGTACCTGGTAAAGTGTATGGTAGAGTTATAATTGAAAGAATTAAGAGTAAGACGGAGAATAGGATAGCAGATGAACAAGGAGGCTTTAGGAAAGGTAGGGGGTGTGTGGACCAGGTGTTTACAGTGAAACATATAAGTGAACAGTATTTAGATAAGGCTAAAGAGGTCTTTGTGGCATTTATGGATTTGGAAAAGGCGTATGACAGGGTGGATAGGGGGGCAATGTGGCAGATGTTGCAAGTGTATGGTGTAGGAGGTAGGTTACTGAAAGCAGTGAAGAGTTTTTACGAGGATAGTGAGGCTCAAGTTAGAGTATGTAGGAAAGAAGGAAATTTTTTCCCAGTAAAAGTAGGCCTTAGACAAGGATGTGTGATGTCACCGTGGTTGTTTAATATATTTATAGATGGGGTTGTAAGAGAAGTAAATGCGAGGGTCTTGGCAAGAGGCGTGGAGTTAAAAGATAAAGAATCACACACAAAGTGGGAGTTGTCACAGCTGCTCTTTGCTGATGACACTGTGCTCTTGGGAGATTCTGAAGAGAAGTTGCAGAGATTGGTGGATGAATTTGGTAGGGTGTGCAAAAGAAGAAAATTAAAGGTGAATACAGGAAAGAGTAAGGTTATGAGGATAACAAAAAGATTAGGTGATGAAAGATTGAATATCAGATTGGAGGGAGAGAGTATGGAGGAGGTGAACGTATTCAGATATTTGGGAGTGGACGTGTCAGCGGATGGGTCTATGAAAGATGAGGTGAATCATAGAATTGATGAGGGAAAAAGAGTGAGTGGTGCACTTAGGAGTCTGTGGAGACAAAGAACTTTGTCCTTGGAGGCAAAGAGGGGAATGTATGAGAGTATAGTTTTACCAACGCTCTTATATGGGTGTGAAGCGTGGGTGATGAATGTTGCAGCGAGGAGAAGGCTGGAGGCAGTGGAGATGTCATGTCTGAGGGCAATGTGTGGTGTGAATATAATGCAGAGAATTCGTAGTTTGGAAGTTAGGAGGAGGTGCGGGATTACCAAAACTGTTGTCCAGAGGGCTGAGGAAGGGTTGTTGAGGTGGTTCGGACATGTAGAGAGAATGGAGCGAAACAGAATGACTTCAAGAGTGTATCAGTCTGTAGTGGAAGGAAGGCGGGGTAGGGGTCGGCCTAGGAAGGGTTGGAGGGAGGGGGTAAAGGAGGTTTTGTGTGCGAGGGGCTTGGACTTCCAGCAGGCATGCGTGAGCGTGTTTGATAGGAGTGAATGGAGACAAATGGTTTTTAATACTTGACGTGCTGTTGGAGTGTGAGCAAAGTAACATTTATGAAGGGATTCAGGGAAACCGGCAGGCCGGACTTGAGTCCTGGAGATGGGAAGTACAGTGCCTGCACTCTGAAGGAGGGGTGTTAATGTTGCAGTTTAAAAACTGTAGTGTAAAGCACCCTTCTGGCAAGACAGTGATGGAGTGAATGATGGTGAAAGTTTTTCTTTTTCGGGCCACCCTGCCTTGGTGGGAATCGGCCGGTGTGATAATAATAAAAAAAAAATAGTAGCGATGGTTGATTGGGGTTTCTTGTACAACTTGACTAGGTCGGCGATACGCACTCCACTTTCATACTTATCAATGATCTCTTTCTTCATTTCAATGGGTATTCTTACCCTTATTGGTGTACGGTTGGCACTAGAAGCTTTCTTGGGGCCCATGGTCACTTATTTTCCAGAAACAGCACCGAAAACACTGTAATAATACGAAATATTCCGAGTGTATGCTTGGATGTTAGCACGGAGGCTGGCTGGTAAACAATGGCACGGGCGGCACATGTGAGGCTGGCTGAGGGCGCACATTGGACGCGTCTCGGACGAAAATCGGTGAGCGGGTTTTTAATCGGTATGCGCGGCAAAAATTTTGCGATTAAAGTAAGCGGTATGCGAAATAATCGCTATGTGATGCCATCGTTATGCGGGGGTCCACTGTATTTCAAAGACAGGTCATATGGTCATTTGCTGAGTTGCTGTGCATTCAATAGAATGGAGTATTCTGTTAGGTAATGTAATTAAAAAAAAAAAAAGTTTGATAGGGTCACAGGTTAAACATTTATGAGATACATTTATTCAGCTATTGAAGGATAGATGGGCAAATGAGAGCATAGGCAATGGGGTCGAAGAGGTATGGGGTAGGATTAAAAATGTAGTGTTAGAGTGTTCAGCAGAAGTTTGTGGTTACAGGAAAGTGGGTGCAGGAGGGAAGAGGAGCGATTGGTGGAATGATGATGTAAAGAGAGTAGTAAGGGAGAAAAAGTTAGCATATGAGAAGTTTTTACAAAGTAGAAGTGATGCAAGGAGGGAAGAGTATATGGAGAAAAAGAGAGAGGTTAAGAGAGTGGTGAAGCAATGTAAAAAGAGAGCAAATGAGAGAGTGGGTGAGATGTTATCAACAAATTTTGTTGAAAATAAGAAAAAGTTTTGGAGTGAGATTAACAAGTTAAGAAAGCCTAGAGAACAAATGGATTTGTCAGTTAAAAATAGGAGAGGAGAGTTATTAAATGGAGAGTTAGAGGTATTGGGAAGATGGAGGGAATATTTTGAGGAATTGTTAAATGTTGATGAAGATAGGGAAAGCTGTGATTTCGTGTATAGGACAAGGAGGAATAACATCTTGTAGGAGTGAGGAAGAGCCAGTTGTGAGTGTGGGGGAAGTTCGCGAGGCAGTAGGTAAAATGAAAGGGGGTAAGGCAGCCGGGATTGATGGGATAAAGATAGAAATGTTAAAAGCAGGTGGGGATATAGTTTTGGAGTGGTTGGTGCAATTATTTAATAAATGTATGGAAGAGGGTAAGGTACCTAGGGATTGGCAGAGAGCATGCATAGTTCCTTTGTATAAAGGCAAAGGGGATAAAAGAGAGTGCAAAAATTATAGGGGGATAAGTCTGTTGAGTGTACCTGGTAAAGTGTATGGTAGAGTTATAATTGAAAGAATTAAGAGTAAGACGGAGAATAGGATAGCAGATGAACAAGGAGGCTTTAGGAAAGGTAGGGGGTGTGTGGACCAGGTGTTTACAGTGAAACATATAAGTGAACAGTATTTAGATAAGGCTAAAGAGGTCTTTGTGGCATTTATGGATTTGGAAAAGGCGTATGACAGGGTGGATAGGGGGGCAATGTGGCAGATGTTGCAAGTGTATGGTGTAGGAGGTAGGTTACTGAAAGCAGTGAAGAGTTTTTACGAGGATAGTGAGGCTCAAGTTAGAGTATGTAGGAAAGAGGGAAATTTTTTCCCAGTAAAAGTAGGCCTTAGACAAGGATGTGTGATGTCACCGTGGTTGTTTAATATATTTATAGATGGGGTTGTAAGAGAAGTAAATGCGAGGGTCTTGGCAAGAGGCGTGGAGTTAAAAGATAAAGAATCACACACAAAGTGGGAGTTGTCACAGCTGCTCTTTGCTGATGACACTGTGCTCTTGGGAGATTCTGAAGAGAAGTTGCAGAGATTGGTGGATGAATTTGGTAGGGTGTGCAAAAGAAGAAAATTAAAGGTGAATACAGGAAAGAGTAAGGTTATGAGGATAACAAAAAGATTAGGTGATGAAAGATTGAATATCAGATTGGAGGGAGAGAGTATGGAGGAGGTGAACGTATTCAGATATTTGGGAGTGGACGTGTCAGCGGATGGGTCTATGAAAGATGAGGTGAATCATAGAATTGATGAGGGAAAAAGAGTGAGTGGTGCACTTAGGAGTCTGTGGAGACAAAGAACTTTGTCCTTGGAGGCAAAGAGGGGAATGTATGAGAGTATAGTTTTACCAACGCTCTTATATGGGTGTGAAGCGTGGGTGATGAATGTTGCAGCGAGGAGAAGGCTGGAGGCAGTGGAGATGTCATGTCTGAGGGCAATGTGTGGTGTGAATATAATGCAGAGAATTCGTAGTTTGGAAGTTAGGAGGAGGTGCGGGATTACCAAAACTGTTGTCCAGAGGGCTGAGGAAGGGTTGTTGAGGTGGTTCGGACATGTAGAGAGAATGGAGCGAAACAGAATGACTTCAAGAGTGTATCAGTCTGTAGTGGAAGGAAGGGCGGGTAGGGGTCGGCCTAGGAAGGGTTGGAGGGAGGGGGTAAAGGAGGTTTTGTGTGCGAGGGGTTTGGACTTCCAGCAGGCATGCGTGAGCGTGTTTGATAGGAGTGAATGGAGACAAATGGTTTTTAATACTTGACGTGCTGTTGGAGTGTGAGCAAAGTAACATTTATGAAGGGATTCAGGGAAACCGGCAGGCCGGACTTGAGTCCTGGAGATGGGAAGTACAGTGCCTGCACTCTGAAGGAGGGGTGTTAATGTTGCAGTTTAAAAACTGTAGTGTAAAGCACCCTTCTGGCAAGACAGTGATGGAGTGAATGATGGTGAAAGTTTTTCTTTTTCGGGCCACCCTGCCTTGGTGGGAATCGGCCAGTGTGATAATAAAAATAAAATAATTTATTCAGTACGTATTTATTTAGTGTGGGCGAGTAAGTGATTTTTAAGAAGAGACTTGAATTTATAAACAGACAGTGTTTCTTTTATATTCACAGGTAATGAATTCCAGATTACTTGGCCTTTATGTGCATTGAGTTTTTCCATAGTGTGAAATGGACACGAGGAACATGAAAGAGTGATCTGTGCCTTGTGTTATGGTCATGTGTTCTGTTGAGGTTGGTAAGGTGACGTTTGAGGGGAGGATTTATATCCGAGTTAAGTGTTCTATGTATGTAGTAGGTACAATAATAAGTATGGATGTTTTGTACGATGAGTAAGTTTAGAGTTTTGAATACTGGTGGAGTCTGCTGCCTGTAGTGGGAATTTGTTGTCATTCTGACTGCAGCCTTTTGTTGGGTAATTAATGGTCTGAGATGGTTTATTGCTGTTGAGCCCCATGCACAAATTCCATAGGTGAGATAGGGGTAAATAAGTGAGTGATATAGGGCCAGGAGGGCTGACTGTGGAACATAGTACCGTATCTTCGATAGTATGCCTACGGTCTTGGAAATTTTCTTGGAAATTTGTTGTACATGTGTTTGAAATTTGAGTTTATTATCAAGGTGGATTCCTAAGAATTTTCCCTCTGTGAGCTTTGTGATAGGTGATCCGTTTATCATTATGATAAGAGGGACATCTGTAGCTCTGTTTCCAAACTGAATGAAGCAGGTTTTGTCAATGTTGAGAGTAAGTTTGTTAGTTATCATCCAGGTAGGTATTTTCTGTAATTCGGTATTCACAGTATTGGCTAGCATGACTGGGCTTGGGTGAGAGAAGACGTATGTAGTGTCATCTGCAAATAGTGTGGGTTTGAGTAGTTGCGATGCATTTGGTAGGTCATTTATGTAAACGAGAAAGAGAAGAGGGCCAAGAACACTTCCCTGTGGGACACCAACTGCAATTGGCTGTGTGGAAGAGTTTGCTCCATTTGTCTACACACATTGAGTGTCAGTTTATTTTTCAGAAGGTATTTCTTCACACTGGGGTCAAACACTTCATTAAACCAGTCAAGGAAAATTTTCCTTGTGACTCATGCCTTACTGTTAACCTTCCACATCACACACAAATTACTCTTAGCGACACTGTTTTTCTTGAACATTCTGGGATTTTCAGAGTGATACAATAGTAAAGGCTTCACTTTGCAATCTCCACTAGCATTACTACAAAGCATGAGAGTTAGCCTGTCTTTCATAGGCTTGTGTCCTAGGAGTTCTGTTTCCTCCTGTGTGGTGTAGGTCCTCTTTGGCATTGTCTTCCAAATGTTGTGTTTCATCACAATTGAACACTTGTTGGGGTTTGAATTCTTCAGAGTCTACGTACTCCTTAAACTCCTGTACAAACTTAACAGCCGCTTTTTTGTCGGAACTGGCAGCCTCACCATGCCTTACCAGACTGTGTATGCCACTACGCTTCTTAAATCTCTCAAACCAACCTTTGCTGGCCTTAAAATCACAAGCACCACCACTCGTAGCAGGCATTTTCTTTACGAGATCGTCATGCAACTGCCTTGCCTTTTCACATATTATCGACTGCATAATGCTATCTCCTGCTAACTGTTTTTGGGTAATCCACACCAACAATAACCTTTCCACTTCTTCGAGGGCTTGTGATCTCTCTTTTGTCAGCATATCTACCCCTTTTCTAACAACAGCACACTTTATTTTCTTTCCCTTCGCCACGATCGAAGTGATGGTTGAATGGGGTTTGCCATACATCCTGGCAAGTTCTGTCACATGCACTCCACTCTCATATTTTTTAATGATTTTCTTCTTGAATTCAGTCATATTCCTCACTTTCTTTACCAAAGGGCTGGCTCTAGCTTTCCTTGGGCCCATGGTGACTTATTTAGCAGTTGTAAGCACTAAAACAATGGATTATTATGAAATGTATTGCATGAACCCGTGGGATGAGGGTCACACCCTGGTAAACAATGGCACACTGAGTGTGAATGGTGAGAGACTGGCTTTGTGTACGCACTGATGGGCAGACACGTACCGAACGGTCGCTGAATCACGAGTCCAATCACGAACTGCAAAGCTAAATTTTGCCGAAAGTTGGATTTCACAAAAGTCGCGGCCGACGAAATGTGGGGGTCCACTGTAATGTAAATCCAATTAATCCGTTCCACCCAAAAATATTCATAAAAAATTCATTTTTTTTAAGAATAAATACTATAGTTTTGCATACAGAAAACAATGAGAAATAAATATAAAGCAATAATTTTAATGGATAAATGAACATTCAAATCAGTTTTATCTTTATTGAAGATTCTTGTTGGCATGTGAGAGGCAGGAGAGTTTGTTTGGAGGCAGGATAAGATAGTCCTTTAGTATGACACTAATATCAACTCTACGACTTATTTATCTAGCACAATTCATCTAATAATAAACAATATTAACATAGAAACATGATATATACTCTATAATGAATAAAATGTCATATGTCTCTCTCCCTAACTGACAAGTGTTGCTGTGTTGTTTGTTGCTGGGTAAACCATACCCCCGGCCGGGATTGAACCCGTGGTCATAGACTCTCAAAACTCCAGCCCGTCGCGTTAGCCACTAGACCAGCTAGCCACAATAAGATTCATCCAACTAGGTATATTTCTACACCATAGGAAGGTTAGCATGGGCACCTCTGTGACCACAAATGCAAGTTTTTACAGACTAATCTCCAGCTAGCGTGGCCGTGACAAACTCTAGCTCAAGTCCCTTCACTGCCGTCAACACGACTCAAGAAATCGTAATGACACGATTGCAAACAAACCATACCCCCGGCCGGGATTGAACCCACGGTCATAGAGTCTCAAAACTCCAGCCCGTCGCGTTAGCCACTAGACCAGCTAGCCACAATAAGATTCATCCAACTAGGTATATTTCTACACCATAGGAAGGTTAGCACAGGCACCTCTGTGACCACAAATGCAAGTTTTTACAGACGAATCTCCAGCTAGCGTGGCCGTGACGAACTCTAGCTCAAGTCCCTTCACTGCCGTCAACATGACTCAAGAAATCGTAATGACACAATTGCAAACAAACCATACCCCCGGCCGGGATTGAACCCGCGGTCATAGAGTCTCAAAACTCCAGCCCGTCGCGTTAGCCACTAGACCGGCTAGCCACAATAAGATTCATCCAACTAGGTATATTTCTACACCATAGGAAGGTTAGCACAGGCACGGCCACGCTAGCTGGAGATTCGTCTGTAAAAACTTGCATTTGTGGTCACAGAGGTGCCTGTGCTAACCTTCCTATGGTGTAGAAATATACCTAGTTGGATGAATCTTATTGTGGCTAGCTGGTCTAGTGGCTAACGCGACGGGCTGGAGTTTTGAGACTCTATGACCACGGGTTCAATCCCGGCCGGGGGTATGGTTTGTTTGCAATCGTGTCATTACGATTTCTTGAGTCATGTTGCTGGGTGTATAAGGACCACTGAAAGATGAACCTTACATAGTGGTGGTGATGGCAGCAGCAGAGACAGTGGTGTTGTCATTCGCCCTATATAACTCCAACAACATTGGAGGAGTCAGTTTCGTGCTGTCCTTTTTCTATCGATCAATCGCTTAACTTGCTTGCTACACTGTTAATGCTACACTTTATCGCTGGCTACACTGTTAATGCTACACTTTATCGCTGGCTGGCACTATAGCCTTTATCGACTCATGCTGCTTTAGTATCGTACATATTGTAAAATCACTGAAGAAGGCACATTCTCCCCTCTCTCTTCCTCCTCCACTTTGGCACTTTGCTACAATTTCTTTCTTCAGTTCTATTGCGTTTCTCACTTTCTTTACTAAAGAGCTGCCACTATGAAGTTTCTTTGGACCTATGGTGGCTTATTTCATAGTCACAATCAATAAACAAGCACTAAACACCATGAATTTATTGTGAAATGTTTGGATGAGTGTGCAGGGTAATGTTCACTCAAGGATAAACAAAGCTGGACTGGCTCATGATGCCTGCATGGGCAAGCGGACAGGCCTGGTATGCCGGCCGAAACACGGGGCACAGGCCAAAACTCAGGACAAAATTTAGCTGAAAAAATGGTTGAAACTCGAAGTGGCCAATACTCAGGTCAGCCGAAACTCGGGGTTCCACCATATGACCTTCACCCATTAATTACCATTCTTCATCCTCACCTAAAGTGATGAATAAAGCACATTTGCAAAGGATGAGTAAATTTATTATCGAATCATTTCTCCTGCACAGTAGGTGAATACATGTGAATACAACAATAGTGGGAGGTGGTCAGTTTCTTAAGAGTACACCACTGGTTAAGTAAGGTAAGATCTATCAGGAAACAGGACAAGTGTTTCCTGTCCCAGGTCTTAATCATATAATGAAACACCACTGATGTTTTTGAGCATCTGACAGAGGCCTTCCGCTGGCTTACCAGTCCACCCCTTTAAAAATTAAGATTAACATAAAGCATAGGCACACGGTCAGACTTGTTTTTAGTGAAGTTGAGGTCACAGGTGAGCGTGGCCCACTAGTGAAGTAGGTCCTACTAAGCAGTTGTTAAACAAAGGAGTTTCAGAAGCCTTCCCCTGTACCAAGATACCATTGTGTTGCTGTGTCACAGAAGTTACTTTACTTTCTTTCCCATACCCTCCCCTTACTCTTAAAGTATTCTTGACCGTGTGTGTGTACTCGCCTATTTGTACTCTCCTATTTGTGGTTGCAGAGGTTGATTCATAGCTTTTGGCCCTGCCTCTTTGCTGGTCATTACTACTGTACATCTATTCTCTCCCCGCTCCAAGAGCTTTATCGTACCTCTTAAAGCTATCCTGTGTGTGTGTGTTTGCCTATTTGTACTTGCCTATTTGTGGTTGCAGGGGTCGATTCATAGCTCCTGGCCATGCCTCTTCACTGTCATTACTGGGTCACCCTCTTCATGCTCCATGAACTTTATCAAACCTCGTCTTAAAACTATGCATGGTTCCTCTCTCCACTACGTCACTTTCCAAACTATTCCACTTCCTGACAACTCTGTGACTGAAGAAATACTTCCTAACATCCCTTTGACTCATCTGGGTTTTCATCTTTCAATTGTGACCCCTTGTTTCTGTATCCCATCTCTGGAATATCCTGTCTTCGTTCACCTTGTCAATTCCTCACAGTATTTTATATGTTGTTATCATGTCTCCCCTAACCTTCCTGTCCTCCAGTTTCATCAGGCCGATTTCCCTTAACACCTCTTCATAGGACATTCCCCTTAGCTCTGGGACTAGTCTTGTTGCAAACCTTTGCACTTTCTCTAATTTCTTGACATGCTTGACCAGGTGTGGGTTCCAAACTTGTACTGCATACTCCAATATGCGCCTGATATACATGGTGTACAGAGTCTTGAAGGATTCCTTATTGAGGTATTGGAACACTATTCTTAGGTTTGCCAGGTGCCCATACGTTGCAGCAGTTATCTGGTTGCTGTGCACCTCAGGAGATGTGCTCAGTATTATGCTTACCCCAAGATCTTTTTCTTTGAGGTGTGCAGTTTTTGGCCACCTAGCCTATACTCTGCCTGTGGTCTTCTTTGCCCTTCCCCAATGTTCATGACTGCATTTGGCGGGGTTAAATTCGAGTAGCAAGTTGCTGGACCAGGCTTGCAGCCTGTTCAGGTCTCTCTTTAGTCCTGCTTGATCCTCATCCGATTTAACTCTCTTCATTAACTTTGCATCATCTGCAAACAGGGACACTTCTGAGTCTATCCCTTCCGTCATGTCATTCGCATATACCAAAAACAGCACTGGTCCTAGGACTGACCCCTGTGGAACCCCGCTTGCCACAGGCACCCATTCTGACATCTTGTCACATACCATGACTCGTTGGCTCACTGTCAGATGTTCTCTGATCCACTGCAGTGCCTTTCCTGTTATTCATGTCTGATCCTCTAGCTTTTCCAATAACCTCTTGTTAGGAAATGTATTGAAGGCCTTCTCGCAGTCCAAAAAAATGCAATCTACCCACCCCTCTCTCTCGTGTCTTAGTTCTGTTACCTTGTCATAAAACTCCAATAGTTTTGTGACACAGGACTTCTCTTCCCTGAAACTGTGCTGGTTGTCATTTATAAGCTTGTTCCTTTCTAGGTGCCCCACCACTCTTAATAATCTTCTCCATGACTTTGCATACTATACACGTCAGTGACACTGGTCTGTAGTTTAATGCCTCGTGTCTGTCTCCCTTCTTAAAAATTGGGACTACATTTGACATTTTCCATGTTTCATATAGTTACCTAGTTTCAATGGATGTGTTGAAGTTTTTTGTTATTGGCACAAACAGCATCTCTGCTCCCTCTCTAAGGGCCCAAGGAGAGAGGTCCGGTCCCACCACCTTTGAGGTATCAAGTTCACATAGCTTCATCATCTCCTCCTTGGTTGTGTGTATTTCATCCAACACTTGTTGGTGTATCCCTTGTTGATGTACTTCCCTATTCTGACTTCCTGGAGTCCTTCCTGTCTCCACTGTGAATACAGTGGAACATCCACTAACGAGTTTAATCCATTCCGTGACCTTGCTTGCATCTGGATTTGCTAGTTTGCAGAGTCAATTTTCCTCATTTAAATTAACTGAAATGGAATTCATTCATTCCAGTGGAATTCCAGGCACCATAAAATACTTCAATAATTTCCCTAATATCAACTCTATGGCTTATTTATCTATAACAGTTCATCTAATATGACATAATAAACAATATAAATAACATAGAAACCTGATATATACTCTAGAATGAATAAAATATGTCGTTATGTGACAAGTGGAGGCGGGTATAACCGCTCCAGCATTGTTGTGGTAAACACTGCCATTTAGTGACAGCCTTTTGAAGCTATTATAATAATTATTTATATAGTACATTAGTATTATACATGCATTATTATTTTTATACATATTATATTATTATTATTATTATTATTATTATTATTATATATTATACTACTATTATATTTATTATTATTATTATAAATTTGGAATTTTTATTCACACAAAAAATAGAAAATTTACTGTTATGCAGACTACTGCATTATTGCAATTATTGTATAAATAATGTCAATCCATTCATGACTGCATATTGGAATGGAGGTCTACTCTTACTGTTTACTCTTGAACATTGGCAGAAATAGAACATTTCTGCTATTTTGAGCTCATTTTCAACGTACTTCTTGTCATGACACCATTCAAAATCATAGCTTTTTCTGTAATATATCAATTTAATTCAATCAAATGAGACCAAAAAAACGAGAATGCAACCATAAAAACCATACGAAAATTCCGCTAAGGGGCAGCTAATTGCAGAGAAGTGAACTCCATTATTTATGGTCCGATTTCTTTCATTTTTGGTGTACGTTAAGGAGCATCTTTCCATCATGCATTGTCCAAGTTTCCATAAGATGGCCCAACAAACAAATGAGATCGAATTCCCTAGATCAAGAGCAAGAGCCCCTCACCAACATCAAGGAACTTCCTTTGAGGCCCGCTCACTTATGGAAATTTTCCTCGCATATGGAAGCAGAAAATTGACTGATCGACTTCTCGTATTTGGAAAAAACTCGCACGTGGATGCACTCGCAAGTGGAGGTTCCACTGTACTTACCTTTGATATACCTTTGAAGAGTTTCGAGAGTTTATCTACTCTCTGAGCCCGCCATGGGCCAGGCTCGTCCGGTGCTTGCCTGGTCAACCAGGCTGTTGCTGCTGGAGGCTCGCTGCCCCACATATTCATCACAGCCTGGTTGATCTGGCACCTGGTGAAGATACTTGTCCAGTTTCCTCTTGAAGGCTTCTACACTTGTTCCAGCAGTGTTTCTGATATCTTCTGGTAAGATGTTGAAAAGTCTGGGACCCCGGATGTTGATACAATGTTCCCTTATTGTCCCCACCGCACCCCTGCTCCTCACTGGGTTTATTTTACACTTCCTCCCATATCTCTCACTCCAGTTTGTTGTTATGGCAGTGTGCAGATTTGGGACCAAGCCCTCAAGTATCTTCAAGGTATATATTATCATGTACCTCTCTCTCCTCTGCTCCAGTGAGTACATGTTCAAGACTTGCAGGTTTTCCTAGTAGTTTAGGTGCTTTACTGGCTCAATGTGAGCCATAAACGATCTCTGTATTTGTTCCAGCTCTGATATTTCTCCTGCCTTGAACGGAGCCGTCAGCACTGAGCAGTATTCTAAGTGAGGGAGCACTCGCAATTTGAAGAGTGTCACCATCAGCATTATTTCCCTTGTTTTGAAAGTTCTCAATACTCACCCCATCATCTTCCTGGCTGTCGTGATCTTTGCCTTGTTATGGTCTTTAAAAAAAAGGTCCGCTGACATAATTATTCCTAGGTCTTTTACGTGTTCCTTACGTTCTATTTGGTGACCCTCTTGAGTTTTGTATATAGTGCTCCTTTTGAGTTCTTCATTCTTTCCATACTTAAGCAGCTGGAACTTATCACTATTGAACGTCATGTTGTTCTCCACTGCCCACCGGAAAACCCTGTTGATGTCTTCCTGTACTTTTTCAGTGTCCTCTACCGTACTGACTTTCATGCTTATTTTAGTGTCATCTGCAAATGATGATACAAAAGTGTGCTGGGTGTTTTTGTCTATGTCTGCTATGAGGATGAGGAACAGCAGAGGTGCCAGGACAGTGCCTTGGGGCACTGAGCTTTTGACCTCGCTGATGTTGGATCTTGCCCTGTTCACTACTACTTTTTGTGTTGTGTGTGTTAGGAACCCGAAAATCCATCTGCTTACCTTCCCCATAATGCCCATGGCCTTCATTTTGTGCGCTATCACTCCATGATCGCAATTGTCAAACGCTTTTGCAAAATCTGTGTAAATCACATCTGCATTTTGGTCGTCTTCCAGTGCCTCCGTAATTCTGTCATAATGGTTCAGCAGCTGTGACAGACATGATCATCCTGCTCTAAAACCATGCCGGTTCGGGTTATGTTGGTTGTGCTGGTCCATGAAATTTGTAACCTGACGTCTCGTCACTCTTTCGAGGATTTTTATGATGTGAGAGGTTAGGGCTACTGGTCTGTAATTTTTAGCTAGTGCCCTACCACCTCCCTTATGCAAAGGAGCTATGTCTGCACTCTATAAGGCCTCCGGTATTTCACCTAGATCTAAGCTCTTTCTCTAAAGAATACTGAGGGCTCGTGCTAGTGGTACTTTGCACTTCTTTATAAATAGAGCATTCCATGAATCTAGTCCAGGTGCTGAGTGAGTGGGCATGTTTTCCATTTCTTTTTCGAAATCCATGGGATTTATACTAAAGTCAGTTAGTTGGTCTGTGCGACCTTCTGCTGGAGTGAAAAATATTTCTGCATTTTCTACCTTGCTGTCATTTAGTGGGTTGCTGAACACCGACTCATACTGTTCTTTTAGGATTTCACTCATTTCCTGTTCATCGTCAGTATACGAGTCTCCTCTCAGTAGTGGTCCAATTCTACAGGTAGTTCTTTCCTTGGATTTTGCATAGGAATAGAAATATTTTGGGTTTCTTGCAATATCCTGTATGGCCTTTTGTTCCCTTTGTACTTCTGTCAGGTATGACATCCTAAGTTTTTGCTCTAATTCGGTGATCTCTCTGCTAAGTCTTATCTTTCCTCTGTTGTAGCATATTTGTGTTTTTAAGCAGTTCAGTAACCCATTTTCTTCTTCTGTACCATCTCCTACGCTCTCTCTCTATATCTGATCTTCCTCTGGGTTTCCTCAATGGTACATGTTTCATACATACAGTGTATGCTTCTGTATTCAGCTTCTTTAGGCACTGGTGGGGATTTAGGGTGCTCATGTCTGATTCCCAGGGTATGTCTGATAGCTCTTGGTTTATTTTTTCCCAGTCAATTCTATGGTTGTTAAAATTAAACTTACTGAACATCCCGTCTCTAACTTTAGTGATGCAGTTTCTTACCCCTGAGTTAATACTAGTTTGAACCTTTATGATGTTATGATCAGAGTAAATAGTTTTGGAAACTGTTATGTCCCTGATCACTTCCACATTGTTTGTGAAAATCAAATCCAGGGTATTTTTATTTCTAGTGGGATCAATTACCTGTTAGTTTAAAGAGTACTTTTCACAAAGCCTCATTAGTTCCCTGGTATGTGCCTGTTGAGCCAGGGTGCTTCCCGGAGATATTTCTGGTATAACATTACGTTGCGCCATCTTCCATTTTTACACGAGGGAGATTAAAATCTCCAAGGAGTAAAATATTTGGTGTAGGATTTTCTAGTCTATCCAGATAGCTGTCTATGTTACTTAACTGTTCTGTGAATTCCTCAGCAGTTGCTGATGGTGGTTTGTATACTTTGATAATTACCAAATTCCTATTTTCAACCTTAATGCCTAGAATTTCTACTATATCATTCGTAGATTCAGCACTTCTGTGCAACAGAAAGTATCCTTTACATAGATTCCTACTGCCCCCCCCCCTGTGACCTATTGATTCTATCACATTGATTCTATATCTCTCCGTCCAAAACATCCCTTGTATGTGTTTCTGTAAATGCTCCGAACATGTCATTCACTTCTGTTAGGAGCCCACTGACATAACTATGTCATTTTTATTTGATTTTAAACCCTGAAGCAGGAATTACCAAGTGGGATGTATTGTCTCGCTTTGTGTTTCATTAGTACCACTGGTGGCATACTACCTGGTATGTCCCCTGGCGTACACGCTCCTGGTTTCTCCAGTACTGACTTTGCGCATGTTTGCTTATTCAGCCTTGATGGGCTGATGCCTGGTTTGGTACGCCCCATTTTACTGCCCACCTGTCCTCTCTGTACCATTCCCCCTGTTTGTCTCTTCCTTTGTTTTGATCTTTTCTCTTTTTGTCTAAAAAAGAATGCTGTTCAATTTCCTTGTCTCTGCTAACTCTGTAGTGCCGCGTTACTTTTACATGATGGTCTGGGCAGCTCAGGTCATAACATTCTCTGGACTACATTGAAGCTTTACACATTACTGGATGGAAGTACCTGCTGCACTCTTTGTTGAAATGACACTTTCCCTTCCTCAACATATTCACACATTTTCTGGTGTGTTTATTCCAACAATCTCTGCCATATAGGCACATACCTTTAGCATAGTATCTGCAAATGTTCTGATTACCTATTTATTGATTTTGTGTCATTCCTAAGTTCTGCCACCTGATCTGAGATCTCGTGTTCACTTTCTTCTAGGCTAAGTTCTTCCCTTTGCTCGTTTTCGTTTGTTCCTGCTCTAGCTTTCTCATCCTCCCTTTCCCTTTCCACTATGTTATGTATCCCTGTTTCCTTCTTTTCCACTCCTTGGTTTTCACCTCTATTTGCATTTTCCTCCTTTTCTTGTTCCTTTTCCCCTGTTTTCCACTCTTTGTATAACTCTGGCAAGCTCCTTAGAAATTTCCTTACGCTTTCTAGGTTTTCACTTTTCAGTACATCTCTTACGCTTAACCAGCTGTCCCTTTCACTGGGGCAAATCCAGAAACGACTTTCTTGTTTTTGGTCATTTGTTATGGTTGCCTGAAGCTTTGTACATGATATAAGTGATGTTTTACTGCATATTTCACAATCAATGCCCCCTCATGTTTCTCCCAAAGATTTTTTTCACATATACAGCAGCCTTTATTCCTGGCCATGATTACTTTTAAACAGGTGTATGTGGTGGATGGTGTATTTATTATGTAGCAGGGTGGCTGGTTGGGGGGGTGGGCTGGGCGGTGGGTATATTTGGGTAGAGGGTAGGGACAATAAAATTAGAGGGCTGTGCGGTGGAGTGGTAAGCTGGGAGATAGGGGTCTGTGGAAAGAAGGTGAGGGTGCATGATGGGGGGGCCGGGGGGTGGGATTGTTGGATGGGTGGTGTAGGATCCAGGGAATGGGGTCGGGGTACGAGGTGGGGTGCGGGTGGCACTTGCACACTTGTTCCCATATAATTATACCATAGTTTTACACTACACTCAGGATTAAAAGGATTAACTCTTATCCATAAGTTCAGTTTACTATATCACTGCCTATTTATATCCTTTTTTCCTCGTTATAACACTTGTACGATAGTTTGCACTTCACTCTCATCCACCCAAAACACACACAAACACCCGGGTTGGCAAAGGTGGTTGGAAGGTACATTTTAATTGATAGATTTACCCTTCAAGGAAGAAGTAGGTAGTTTATGCTGTTAGTGAACTAATATTAGGACTATTGAGGCAACTGTAGATAATGTAGACCTAAGACCTTAACGTAGGTAGTAATAGGCCGGTAATATAGGCCGACCCTAGGTTATGTTAGCTAGGGAGAACTGGCAGCCCAAGTTTGAATGCCAAGGCACGGGGTTTTGAGACTGCATTGCCTTCTTCTTTGTCGAAACTCTGAACGAGGCACACCGCCGTAACATCAGGGCGACGCCCCATGTGTCTACACATACTAGGCCCTGGGGAAATCTGGTGGAGACACCTCGAAGTACCATAGATGACCTCCGTCATGCCCATACAGTAAGACGAGACCTCCCTTTCTTTCTCAGTATTCTGGCCAGTTTCTGGGGGGAATTTGCGAGTGAGTTGAACTGTGAGTCTGTGCAGTCGGACGGCCAGTGATCGGTACGTTCCGGCGTCTCCTCGTTGTTAAGCTTAGAAGCTAGTGTCACTTCCTGCATAGTTGTACTAGGGGGTACACACCCCCTTGGAAACAGGAATTTCTGAGGTGCAGGCAGGTCACTAATACCGACTGAATATTCCAGGAATTAAGGCTCCCGGTTGCACCTGGTTCTGAGGGAAAGTCCAGAGGGGCTAAAGCTTAAGGAGGTTGAAGACTGGGATATATTCTCCAACATCAAGTAAGTTAGTCCTTCATTCGTGCATGCAGGTGAGATTTCTTGCAACATCAGTCATTTATGGAAATCTGTCCTATAAGTCACTTGTGAGGCTGAGGTACTAGCCTCAGGGCTCGGTGTCAACAGAGCTTTCTAGGGTAGACAGCTCACATGGAGGCAGTCCAAACAAATTTCCACAACATCGATTTTACGCTCAATTTATGTATACTGTGATTCACTGCACCTCATTGCTACCATCACTCGCTTTATTACTTATGACTGTAGTAAATACTCATCTGTTATTTCCACTTGTCTGGACGCTTGTAAATATTCCCATATGCTACACCATATATTTTACGCTATACTGGGGATAATTAAGATTACTCGTATCTACAATTTATTTCACTATGTCACTGCACATATATATCTTTGTCACTCGCCATATTACTTATAGATAGTTCAATACAGTATCTGTTTGCTAATGTTTTTTTTTTTTGCTGGTCAGGCCTATTTCCACAGTGACCTTTGCTCTATTGGCACACTCCATATGACACTGTAATCCGTATTTTTCTATTTGGTGTTCACTGATATTCCTTTTATGTTGGTTCAAAGGAGCACTTTATGGTTGCTTATTTCCCGCCCTCTGTTCCCCCTGAGTCTATCAGGAAATGCAATTTTTGACGGAGCTCAACCATGCATGACTTTCCCTCACACAAATCTCATGTTGAGCTCCTCACATACATCTTGGTCGTTTCTTGTGAACTCCCCACTTTCCTTCCTCAGCCTGATTATCTGGTCATTGACTGTTGTTTTCCTCCTGATGTGGCTATACAACAGCTTCTGGTTAGACTTGATTTTCGATTCTATGTCGTTTTCATATTGATGTTGGGCCTCCCTTCTTATCTGAGCATATTCATTTCTGGGTCTTTGACTGATCTCTCTATTTTCCTGGGCCTTTGTCTTCTGTACTTTTTCCATTCTCTAGTGCACTTAGTTTTTGGCTCCCTACATTTTTCGATAAACCAAGGGCTTGTTCTGCTCTTCCCATTATTTCTGTTGCCATTGAGATCAAACCTCTCCTCTGCCTCCTTGGATTTTGTTGTCATGTAGTCCATTTCATTTACTGATTTTCCTACCAATTCTCTTTCCCACTGAACCTCTTGCAGGAATTTCTTCATGCTTGTGTAGTCCTCCCTTTTGTAGTTTGGCTTCTCCACTTGTAACTCAACTATGTATTCAAAGGTCAGAACCATGTGATCACTAGCTCTGAGGGGCCTTTCGTATGTGATGTCCTCAATGTCTGAACTACTCAAGGTGAATACTAGGTCCAGTCTTGCTGGTTCATCCTCACCTCTCTCTCTCTCTGGTAGTGTCTCTAATATGTTGATGCATGAGGTTTTCCAGTACCACATCCATCATCTTGGCTCTCCATGCTTCAGGATCCCCATGTGGCTCCAGGTTTTCCCAGTCTCCTTGTGATTGAAATTACCCATAACTAGTAACTTTGCTCTCCCCATGTGAGCTCTTTTGGCCACCTCAGTTAGTGTGTCTACTATTGCTCTCTTTCTGTCATTGTATTAATTGCTCTCATAGTATGCATTGGGATTGTGTGTGTGTGTGTGTGTGTGTGTGTGTGTGTGTGTGTGTGTGTGTGTGTGTGTACTTACCTAGTTGTGGTTGCAGGGGTCGATTCCAAGCTCCTGGCCCCGTCTCTTAACTGGTCGCTACTAGGTCACTCTTCCTGCTGCATGAGCTTTATCATACCTCTTCTTGAAGGTGAAAAATACTACAGGGACTAGTACCGAACTTGCACATGAAAATCACTTACAACGAAAGCAAAACACTTGGCAGACGATGCAACATCCCCCCAATGAAAAGCAGGGGTGTCACTAGCACGTTAAGATAAGATAAGATAAGATAAGATTTCGTTCGGATTTTTAACCCCGGAGGGTTAGCCACCCAGGATAACCCAAGAAAGTCAGTGCGTCATCGAGGACTGTCTAACTTATTTCCATTGGGGTCCTTAATCTTGTCCCCCAGGATGCGACCCACACCAGTCGACTAACACCCAGGTACCTATTTGCTGCTAGGTGAACAGGACAATAGGTGTAAGGAAACGTGTCGAAATGTTTCCACCCGCCGGGAATCGAACCCGGGCCCTCCGTGTGTGAAGCGGGAGCTTTAGCCACCAGGCCACAATAAGTGTCAGAGGCCCGAGACTGAGACTGTTCACCTGCCTCCCAGCATACATAAAGGGGATTACCAATAGACCCCTGGCTGTCTTCAAGCAGGCACTGGACAAGAACCTAAAGTCGGTACCTGACCAGCCGAGCTGTGGCTCGTACATTGGATTGCATGCAGCCAGCAGTAACAGCCTGGTTGATCAGGCTCTGATCCACCAGGAGGCCTGGTCACAGACCGGGCCGTGGGGGCGTTGACCCCCAGAACTCTCTCCAGGTAAACTCCAGGTAAGTATGGATCCGGCCTCCACTACATCACTTCCCAGACTATTCCACTTCCTGACAACTCTGTGACTGAAGAAATACTTCCTAACATCCCTGTGACTCATCTGAATCTTCAACTTCCAACTGTGTCCCCTTGTTGCTGTGTCCCATCTCTGGAACATCCTGTCTTTGTCCACCTTGTCTATTCCTCTCAGTATTTTATATGTCGTTATCATATACCCCCTATCTCTCCTGTTTTCCAGTGTCATCATGTCTGTACTCACCTATTTGTGGTTGCAGGGGTCGAGTCCTAGCTCCTGTCCCTGCCTCTTCACCGGTTGCTACTGGGTGTGTGTGTGTGTGTGTGTGTGTGTGTGTGTGTGTGTGTGTGTGTGTGTGTGTGTGTACTCCCCTATTTGTGGTTGCAGGGGTCAAGTCATAGCTCCTGGCCCCGCCTCTTTGCTGATTGCTACTAGGTCCTCTCTCTCCCTGCCCCATGAGCTTTATCATACCTCGCCTTAAAACTGTGTATGGTTCCCGCCTCCACTACATCACTTTCTAGGCTATTCCACGGCCTGACTGCTCTATGACTGAAGAAATACTGTCTAACATCCCTTTGATTCATCTGAGTCTTCAACTTCCAATTGTGACCTCTTGTGTCTGTGTCCCATCTCTGGAACATCCCGTCTTTGTCCACCTTGTTTATTCTGCGCAGTATTTTATATGTCGTTATCATGTCTCCCCTGACCCTCCTGTCCTCCAGTGTCGTCAGGCCGATTTCCCTCAACCTTTCTTCGTAGGACATTCCCCTTAGGTCTGGGACTAGTCTTGTTGCAAACCTTTGCACTTTCTCTAATTTCTTGACGTGCTTGACTAGGTGTGGATTCCAAACTGGTGCTGCATACTCCAGTATGGGCCTGACGTAAATGGTATACAGAGTCTTAAACGAATCCTTACTGAGGTATCGGAACGCTATCCGTAGGTGTGTGTGTGTGTGTGTGTGTACTCACCTAATTATACTCACCTAATTGTGGTTGCAGGGGTCGATACTCAGCTCCTGGCCCCGCCTCTTCACTGATCGGGTGGCCCGGTGGCCTGGTGGCTAAAGCTCCCGCTTCACACACGGAGGGCCCGGGTTCGATTCCCGGCGGGTGGAAACATTTCGACACGTTTCCTTACACCTGTTGTCCTGTTCACCTAGCAGCAAATAGGCACCTGGGTGTTAGTCGACTGGTGTGGGTCGCATCCTGGGGGACAAGATTAAGGACCCCAATGGAAATAAGTTAGACAGTCCTCGATGACGCACTGACTTTCTTGGGTTATCCTGGGTGGCTAACCCTCCGGGGTTAAAAATCCGAACGAAATCTTATCTTATCGCTACTAGGTCCTCTCCCTCTCTGCTTCCTGAGCTTTGTCATACCTCTTCTTAAAACTATGTATGGTTCCTGCCTCTACTACTTCACTTGCTAGGCTATTCCACTTCCTGACGACTCTATGACCGAAGAAATACTTCCTAACGTCCCTGTGACTCGTCTGACTCTTCAGCTTCCAGTTGTGACCCCTTGTTTCTGTGTCCCCTCTCTGGAACATCCTATCTCTGTCCACCTTGTATCTTGCAGTAAATTGTATGTCGTTATCATGTCTCCCCTGACCCTTCTGTCCTCTAGTGTCGTCAGTCCGTGTGTGTGAGAGAGAGAGAGAGAGAGAGAGAGAGAGAGAGAGAGAGAGAGAGAGTGAGTGAGTGAGTGAGTGTGTGTGTGTGTGTGTGTGTGTGTGTGTGTGTGTGTGTGTGTGTGTGTGTGTGTGTGTGTGTGTGTGTGTGTGTGTGTGTGTACTCACCTATTTGTACTCACCTATTTGTGGTTGCAGGGGTCGAGTCCTAGCTCCTGGCCCCGCCTCTTCACCGGTTGCTACTAGACCCTCTCTCTCCCCGCTCCATGAGCTTTATCAAACCTCGTCTTAAAACTGTGTATGGTTCCTGCCTCCACTACGTCATTTTCTAGGCTATTCCACTGCCTTACAACTCTATGACTGAAGAAATACTTCCTACTATCTCTCTGACTCATTTGTGTCTTCAACTTCCAATTGTGGCCTCTTGTTTCTGTGTCCCCTCCCTGGAACATCCTGTCCTTGTCCACCTTGTCTATTCCACGCAGTATTTTATATGTCGTTATCATGTCTCCCCTGACCCTCCTGTCCTCCAGTGTCGTCAGGCCGATTTCCCTTAATCTTTCTTCATAGGACATTCCCCTTAGCTCTGGAACTAACCTTGTTGCAAACCTTTGTACTTTCTCTAGTTTCTTGACGTGCTTTATCAAGTGCGGGTTCCAAACAGGTGCTGCATACTCCAGTATGGGCCTGACATACACGGTGTACAGTGTCTTGAATGATTCCTTACTAAGGTGTCGGAATGCTGTTCTCAGGTTTGCCAGGCGCCCATATGCTGCAGCAGTTATCTGATTGATGTGTGCTTCCGGAGACATGCTCGGTGTTATACTCACCCCAAGATCTTTCTCCTTGAGTGAGGTTTGCAGTCTTTGGCCACCTAGCCTATACTCTGTCTGTGGTCTTCTGTGCCCTTCCCCTATCTTCATGACTTTGCATTTGGCAGGATTAAATTCGAGAAGCCATTTGCTGGACCAGGTGCCCAGTCTGTCCAGGTCTCTTTGAAGTCCTGCCTGGTCCTCATCAGATTTAATTCTCCTCATTAACTTCACATCATCTGCAAACAGGGACACTTCTGAGTCTAACCCTTCCGTCATGTCGTTCACATATACCAAAAATAGCACTGGTCCTAGGACCGACCCCTGTGGGACCCCGCTCGTCACAGGTGCCCACTGTGATACATCATTACGTACCATGACTCGTTGTTGCCTCCCTGTCAGGTATTCTCTGATCCATTGCAGTGCCCTTCCTGTTATATGCGCCTGATGCTCTAGCTTCTGCACTAATCTCTTGTGAGGAACTGTGTCAAAGGCCTTCTTGCAGTCCAAGAAGATGCAATCAACCCACCCCTCTCTCTCTTGTCTTACTTCTGTTATTTTATCATAAAACTCCAGAAGGTTTGTGACACAGGATTTGCCTTCCGTGAATCCGTGCTGGTTGGCATTTATACTCCTGTTCCGTTCCAGGTGCTCCACCACTCTCCTCCTGATAATCTTCTCCATAATTTTGCATACTATACACGTCAATGACACAGGTCTATAGTTTAGTGCCTCTTTTCTGTCTCCTTTTTTGAAAATGGGAACTACATTTGCTGTCTTCCATACCTCAGGTAGTTGCCCAGTTTCCAGGGATGTGTTGAAGATTGTGGTAAGTGGTAAGCACAACATATCTGCTCCCTCTCTAAGGACCCATGGAGAGATGTTGTCCGGTCCCATTGCCTTTGAGGTATCGATGTCCCTTAGCAGTTTCTTCACCTCCTCCTCATCTGTATGTATGTCGTCCAACACTTGTTGGTGTATTCCTTGTTGGTGTCCCCATCTGGTCTGTCCCCCCAGAGTCCTTCCTGTCTCTACTGTAAATACTTCCTTAAATCTCGTGTTGAGCTCCTCACATACCTCTTGATCGTTTCTTGTGAGTTCCCCACCTTCTTTCCTCAGCCTTATCACCTGGTCCTTGACTGTTGTCTTCTTCCTAATGTGGCTATACAGCAGTTTCGGGTCAGATTTGACTTTCGATGCTATGTCGTTTTCATACTGTCTCTGGGCCTCCCTCCTTATCTGCGCATACTCGTTTCTGGCTCTTCTACTAATCTCCTTGTTTTCCTGGGTCCTATGCCTCCTGTACCTTTTCCATTCTCTGTTGCACTTAGCTTTTGCCTCCCTACACCTTCGGGTAAACCAAGGACTCGTCTTGGTCTTCCTATTATTTCTGTTTCCCTTGGGAACAAAACTTTCCTCTGCCTCCTTGCACTTTGTTGCCACATATTCCATCATCTCGTTTACTGATTTTCCTACCATTTCTCTGTCCCACTGAACCTCCTGCAGGAAGTTTCTCATACCTGTGTAGTCCCCCCTTTTATAGTTTGGCCTGTCCCCTTCAGTTCCTGTTACCTTCTCCACTTGTAACTCTACTATATAGTCAAAACTCAGAACCACATGATCGCTAGCTCCAAGGGGCCTCTCGTAAGTGATGTCCTCGATGTCTGAACTGCTCAGGGTGAACACAAGATCCAGTCTTGCTGGCTCATCCTCCCCTCTCTCTCTGGTTGTGTCCCTGACATGTTGATGCATGAGGTTTTCAAGTACCACATGTGTGTGTGTGTGTGTGTGAGTGAGTGAGTGCCCATGCGAGTCAAGATAGAGAGAAAACAAGGCAATGTTATAAGTAAGTAAGTAAATTTATTCAGGTATACACAAATACAGTTACATAGAATTATCATACATAGCAGCATATGTGTAGAGAACCTAGGATAACCCAAAAAAGTCAGAGTGAGTGACTTATTTCCATTGGGGTCCTTTAAATAATATTGATCATAACTAAAAAGAAGTCCGATATCTAAAGGAAGGAGAAGCTTAAATACAACAAAAAATGTATAGAAACCAATAAAATATAAATGAAGAAATGTTATTTATTATTAGATATAAAGGTAGTTGAAGATCGCCGCTGGCAACTCGTCACAGCTGATGCTGCAGGCTCGCCATGTGTATGATAATTATCGAACATACACGATAATTTTGTCTTTGGTACGATACACGAAAGCTTTAGCTATTATCGTACTGTTTGTATGAGAATTTCGGGTTTCTGGTCCTAGAAATGTTATTTTTATATATACTAATACGATTTCTGGCATAGGTAGAATCCAAGTGCATGAAAACAGTTAATATTAGTTTATGAAATTGAGAATGTCTATTGATATTTCACGTAAAGTAGCTACAAATACATGTGTGACTTGCTGCCCACATATTGCAAACTAAATAATGTCACTGTTGTGCCAAGTACCTGTTAAACTTACTGATAAAATTACAGTGCTACGCGAAAGACTTTACTTGTTTTACAAAAACTTTACATGCTTTATACACATGTAATTATACACATGCTAGAACATATATACACTGCAATAGAGAAAAAAGAAGTCCCACTGGGGATCTTCATTGACTTACGTAAAGCTTTTGATACAGTTGACCATGACTTGCTCCACGTAAAATTGTCACACTATGGTATAAGAGGGCACTCCCTCAACTACCTCAAGTCTTACCTCAGCAACAGAAGCCAATATGTGTACGCAAATGGGGCAAACTCTTCTGCACAACCAATTACAGTTGGTGTCCCACATGGAAGTGTCCTTGGCCCTCTTCTCTTTCTCCTATACATAAATGACCTTCCAAATGCTTCGCAATTACTCAAACCCACACTATTTGCAGATGACACTACATACGTCTTCTCTCACCCGAGCCCAGTCACGCTAGCCAATACTGTAAATACCGAATTACAGAAAATATCTACCTGGATGAGGACTAACAAACTTACACTAAACATTGACAAAACCTACTTCATTCAGTTTGGTAACAGAGCTACAGATGTCCCTCTTAACATAATGATAAATGGATCACCTATCACAAAACTAACAGAGGGAAAATTCTTAGGAATCCACCTTGATAATAGACTCAAATTTCATACACATATACATCAAATTTCTAAGAAAATTTCCAAGACTGTAGGCATACTATCGAAGATACGGTACTATGTTCCACAGTCAGCCCTCCTGGCCCTATATCACTCTCTTATTTACCCCTATCTCACCTATGGAATTTGTGCATGGGGCTCAACAACAATTAACCATCTCAGACCACTAATTACCCAACAAAAGGCTGCAGTTAGAATGATAACAAATTCTCACTACAGGCAGCACACTCCACCAATATTCAATACACTAAACCTACTCACCATACAAAACATCCATACTTATTACTGCACCTATTACATACATAGAACACTTAACTCTGATATTAACCCTCCCCTCAAACATCTCCTTGCCAACCTCAACAGAACACATGACCATAACACAAGGCACAGATCACTCTTTGATGTTCCTCGTGTCCATCTCACACTATGCAAAAACTCAATGCACATAAAAGGCCCTAAAATCTGGAATTCATTACCTGTAAATATAAAAGAAACACAACCTGTTTATAAATTCAAGTCTCTTCTCAAAGATTACTTACTCACCCAAAACCAAATAAATACTGAATAACTGAACATTATAAATTGTATATCTTAAATGTTTCTCACAATTATATCACATAAATGTTAAACCTAAAACCCAATCTAACTTTATTATTTTTTAAATACACTACCTAACAGAATCACTACCTAACTGAATGCAACCATATGACCTGTCTTTGTAATACTCACTTGTGCTTTATAGTTATCTGTTTACATTAATGTTTTATCACTGATTTCATCATTGCTTAGTAGCAGCGCTGTATAGTCCTTGTGGCTTAGCGCTTCTTTTTGATTATAATAATAATAATAATCATTGCTTAGTTAATCTTAAGTTAATTTTAAGCCAGCCCGTAATGCTATGCATAGCATAAGTGGCTTTGGCATACTGCTCTTATCTGTATTTTTTTTGTACCTCTGTATGTGTGCACAAATTGGAAATAAATAAATAAATAAATAAATAAATAAATAAATATACTTTACAAAGAGTTTACATGCTTTACAAAAACTTTACATTCTTTACAAAGACTTTACAAGCTTTACAAAGACTTTACAAGCTTTATAAAGACTATATACTTTACAAAGAGTTTACATGCTTTACAAAAACTTTACATTCTTTACAAAGACTTTACAAGCTTTACAAAGACTTTACATGCTTTACAAAGACTATATGCTTTACAAAGACTTTACATGCTTTACAAAGACTTTACAAGCTTTATAAAGACTATATACTTTACAAAGACTTTACAAGCTTTACAAAGACTTTACAAGCTTTACAAAGACTTTTCAAGCTTTACAAAAACATTACAAGCTTTACAAAGACTTTACATGCTTTACAAAGACTAAATAACAAAAAGGCACAATACCGTGACTGGAACGATGCACATAAAAGACTATATGCTTTACAAAGACTTTACATGCTTTACAAAAACTTTACATGCTTTACAAAGACCTACTTCGGGCCTTCACGAAAAGTAACATAAAGCTAAAACAGATCTATTTGCACTTAATCCACCTGTGGATTTTTTTTTTACATAATTTCCTAAATGTAGAACATATAAATGAATAATTTAATTGTGTATTAAAATTTCGAGTGAGGGGGGGGGGGAGGCAGAGCAACCGGGGAGTGACGCGGCAGAGAACTCCATAATGAATTTATTGTGTGTACACTGGACTGAATTGTGCGATGTAATCAGGTGTTCTCGAAGGTCAGTTGGTGTATATTGGCCTCAATCCGTAATTTAGAAATTGCTGACACATTCCTGCTGAAGAATTAGGATAATGTGGAAAACCCTTCCAATTTGGCAACAAGGACAAAAAAAAATAGGAGACGCTATTTGTAATTTGTAAACACTGGTTGTCGTGGAAAATTCTGCTAAAAATCTGGCATCTCATGAGCCAAATTGGGGGGGGGGGTGTTGGCCTGAATTTGTAATAGGAACCCATGTTAATGACCCCAGCTAAAGAATTGGGACAGGAAATTTCTAGGACCTCAAGATTACATGTGGATGGCAGAAGATAAAGGATACAAACATCACTTACAGGGAAGTGCACCATTAGTCCTTGTGTTTAAATCTCTAGCTGGCCAGTGTAGGGTCTTTGTGTTAGGCAGGTGTTGTGGTGTGATCCATCTACAGTAATTAAGTGGTAACATGAGCTCTTGTGTACCCAGCAAGCCTAATCATATACAGTCCACATTATTTTATAATTTACCATTATTGGTATTAATGTTGAATATTGTAATTATTAAATTAATGTCAGGTCTAGCTTTTTGTGAGTGGTAGGGAGTGGGCATCGAGGGAGTGACAGTCTGGCGAACTACTGTGACTAAATCCCACTTACCTCACCCAAATTACTTGCTGGTAATAATTCAGGTAATACCCTGTAAAATTCCTGCAGGTAATTTGCACACGTAGTATTAATAATTTCAAATACCATCTAGTGAAATATATCTCCGAGTTAGAGCACTTCAGGAACTGAAAGAACCCAGGTTAAGTTCACACAAACCTCAACTTCATGATTTTTTAATCATGCAAATATTCCTTACTATGTCCACGAAACTTAGAAGAGAAAGGTAAGTTTATTTAGATACAGGTGCACATACAGTTACACAAATTATCATGCATAGTAACACATGTGTAAATCGCTTAGGAAACCTCAAAAAAAGGTCAAAGTGACTTAGACACAAAGTAAAATCCAAATTGTTTAGCCCAACCTCCCCGACATTGTTTATCTTCCGAGTTTAGGAAAGCAACTCTCTCCTTGCATCTTCTCATGGTTGAACTTCCTTTGATTATATCACCAGATAACAGTTCATTAATGAAGCAGAAAGTTGATGATCAATTGAGAAAGATTCCAGTATATGTACAATGACTGGTCAACATCACAAACGAAGAATCTCCCTATAGATATTGGGTTGAAAAAAACCATACCACAGACGGGATAGAACCCGCGGTCAGAGACTCACAAAACTCCAGACCGTTGCGTTAGCCACTAGACCAGCTAGCCACAATAAGATTCGTCCAACTAGGTATATTTCTACACCATAGGAAGGTTAGCATAGGCACCACTGTGGTGCCTGTGAGAGACTGATCGCGGGTTCTGTCCTCCTCCGTGGTATGGTTTGTTTGCAATCGTGTCATTACGATTTTGTGAGTACTCTTGGGTTGAACTGTTACCAAGTGAGCAACATTTTCTTGTTCTGAATATTTCCCTCTCTCTTTGTCCTTAGTTTTCCTCATTTAAATGCAGAGAGCCAGAGATTTTTCAGTAAAATTAATATTTATAAAACAAACCAGTAACAAACTGAAAACAGTCGGCGAGTGTCCGGGTTCGATTTCCGGCGAGGGTAGAAACATTGGGCATGTTTCTTTACACCGGTTGTCTACGTTCATCCATCAGTCAGATAAGTCCTGGGTGTTAATCGACTGGTGTGGGTCGCATCCTGGGACAAAACTGACCTAATTTGCCGGAAATGCTCTGCATAACAAGCGGCTTTCTGTATAGTGGTATATCATTGATGTCAGCTAGACTTGTTTATCTTCTACATGTACTTGTAGAAATAAAGATATTTAATGATTATTTAATTATTATGATTTAATTATTATTATTATTATTAGTAGTAGTAGTAAAGGTGCCTTGTTAACATCAGTTAGTTAGTTTAATATCTTTATTATGCACCCCATACCCATCCTGTGGGCGGTAGTCAAAAGATTACAGAGGTACATAATGGGTCCAGTGACTGGACCCCAAAGTTATGATAGCTGAACTAGTTACAAAGGTAATGAACTCCAGGTAGATCTGGTCACAATCATGACAAGTTACAAAGGTAATGAATCAGCCTCACTCCTATACGACCAGGTGTGGACGTATCAGTGGCTCATTAATCTGTAATTTGTTAACATCAGAATGTGTAAATCAGAGAGGATCGTGTGTGTGAAATTGAAACCCAACACACACACAGTCGTTTGTGTGAAGAGCAGTGAACAACTGAAAAATAGTATACTACTAAAGAATAGTGAACTGTATCAAAAAGTAAAATATGCACGAAAAACGACAATTTGAGGAACGGTGTAAGATCATTCTGGTAAAAATATCTGGCAACCTGCCGAAGCAGTTGCATGTGAGCAGTGGTTGTCACCATGCCAGGGTAGTCTCTTTACTAGTGTGTGTGTGTGTGAGCAGTGGTCGTCACCATGCCAGGGTAGTCTCTTTACTAGTGTGTGTGAGCAGTGGTCGTCACCATGCCAGGGTAGTCTCTTTACTAGTGTGTGTGTGTGAGCAGTGGTCGTCACCATGCCAGGGTAGTCTCTTTACTAGTGTGTGTGTGTGAGCAGTGGTCGTCACCATGCCAGGGTAGTCTCTTTACTAGTGTGTGTGAGCAGTAGTCGTCACCATGCCAGGGTAGTCTCTTTACTAGTGTGTGTGTGTGAGCAGTGGTCGTCACCATGCCAGGGTAGTCTCTTTACTAGTGTGTGTGAGCAGTGGTCGTCACCATGCCAGGGTAGTCTCTTTACTAGTGTGTGTGTGTGTGTGTGAGCAGTGGTCGTCACCATGCCAGGGTAGTCTCTTTACTAGTGTGTGAGCAGTGGTCGTCACCATGCCAGGGTAGTCACTTTACTAGTGTGTGTGAGCAGTGGTCGTCACCATGCCAGGGTAGTCTCTTTACTAGTGTGTGTGTGTGAGCAGTGGTCGTCACCATGCCAGGGTAGTCACTTTACTAGTGTGTGTGTGTGAGCAGTGGTCGTCACCATGCCAGGGTAGTCTCTTTACTAGTGTGTGTGAGCAGTGGTCGTCACCATGCCAGGGTAGTCTCTTTACTAGTGTGTGTGTGTGTGAGCAGTGGTCGTCACCATGCCAGGGTAGTCTCTTTACTAGTGTGTGTGTGTGTGAGCGGTGGTCGTCACCATGCCAGGGTAGTCTCTTTACTAGTGTGTGTGTGTGTGTGAGCAGTGGTTGTCACCATGCCAGGGTAGTCACTTTACTATGTGTGTGTGTGTGTGAGCAGTGGTCGTCACCATGCCAGGGTAGTCTCTTTACTAGTGTGTGTGTGTGTGTGAGCGGTGGTCGTCACCATGCCAGGGTAGTCTCTTTACTAGTGTGTGTGTGTGTGTGTGTGTGTGAGCAGTGGTTGTCACCATGCCAGGGTAGTCACTTTACTATGTGTGTGTGTGTGTGTGTGTGAGCAGTGGTCGTCACCATGCCAGGATAGTCACTTTACTAGTGTGTGTGTGAGCAGTGGTCGTCACCATGCCAGGATAGTCACTTTACTAGTGTGTGTGAGCAGTGGTCGTCACCATGCCAGGGTAGTCTACTAGTGTGTGTGAGCAGTGGTCGTCACCATGCCAGGGTAGTCACTTTACTAGTGTGTGTGAGCAGTGGTCGTCACCATGCCATGGTAGTCATTTTACTAGTGTGTGTGAGCAGTGGTCGTCACCATGCCAGGGTAGTCATTTTACTAGTGTGTGTGAGCAGTGGTCGTCACCATGCCAGGGTAGTCATTTTACTAGTGTGTGTGAGCAGTGGTCGTCACCATGCCATGGTATTCATTTTACTAGTGTGTGTGAGCAGTGGTCGTCACCATGCCTGGGTAGTCTCTTTACTAGTGTGCGTGTGTGTGTGTGTGTGTGTGTGTGTGTGTGTGTGTGTGTGTGTGTGTGTGTGTGTGTGTGTGTGTGTGTGTGTGTGTGTGTGTGTGTGTGTGGTCCGAACCCTTGACTGGTTTCAAACGGTTTCGTTGGACAATAAAGCAGACTGTAAACGGATGGGGTTGTAGGCGCCCTTATAAACACAAACATTAAATATAAATCAGGAACGTGCACGGTAAGCTGTCCAATATACAAAAACAGTTAGAAACAGAAATACAAATAGCTAGAGCTTCATTTAAGGAGGTTATTAATAGAATATTCAAGAGGTTGCTAGTAGAATTGCAATAAATCAACCATTCAAATCATTATGAAGCTGTGTGTAGTCTGTGGTCAGTCAAACAAACGGGCTTCCACATGTGTAAATTGTCATTTTTGTGGAAATTGGTGTCATGCCCCATGTGCAGATATCCAAAAACTAGCTACAAGCAGTGTTAAAACAGGGAAGTGTTTTTGGGTATGCCCAAATGAGATAAATCTGTGGACTAAAATCACAAGGGTATTAAAAGAGAATAACATCAAAGCTGCTTTCATAGAAAACCTGGAAGCTTTCTACAACAGATGGGAACATAAAAAGTCTGGGCTGAATGGTACTGCCCTTGATACTGGCCATGTAGTCAGAAACTGTAAGGCTGGAGATGATGTCCTGGTAGTCAGTAAATAAGATAAGATAAGATTTCGTTCGGATTTTTAACCCCGGAGGGTTAGCCACCCAGGATAACCCAAGAAAGTCAGTGCGTCATCGAGGACTGTCTAACTTATTTCCATTGGGGTCCTTAATCTTGTCCCCCAGGATGCGACCCACACCAGTCGACTAACACCCAGGTACCTGTTTGCTGCTAGGTGAACAGGACAATAGGTGTAAGGAAACGTGTCGGAATTTCCACCCGCCGGGAATCGAACCCGGGCCCTCCGTGTGTGAAGCGGGAGCTTTAGCCACCAGACCACCGTGCTGTCCTGGGAGACAGTAATGGTGAAGCTGGAGATGCTGTCCTGGGAGACAGTAATGGTGAAGCTGGAGATTTTGTCCAGGTAGTCGGGAATTATACGCAGGAGGGAATACATATAAATGACCTCATAGGGGACAGGAGCCATAGTAGGGAAACAAGTGTAGTCAAAGATAAGATAAAACCAATATTGCAAACTAGAAATACCGCAGGAAATAGCAAACAAGAGGACTCCACTAGCAATAGTGAGGATAAATTACCAAAAACAACTGGTGGGAGCTCCATTGTTGGTGCTAGGGAGGATAGAAGTAAGACAGGGAAACATGCACCAACAGGGAATACAGTCACAGAAACCCAAGGCAAACGGAAACCAAGCCTGTGCACATACTATGCACTTGGTATCTGCTGGCATGGGAAATCTGGAAAAACAGACGGGACATGCAACTATGACCACCCTAGAAAATGTCGTGCCCATATGACAACAGGAAAATGCAAACTCCCTTCCTGTAAGCTTTTTCACCCTGAACTGTGTACCTCTTCAGTACAGGAAAGACTGTGCTATAACTTAAATTGCCAGGCATACCATCTAAAGGGGACAAAAAGATACAAAACATCCAGGCCATGGGAAAACCTGGGTAGCCACAGCCACTCAAGAGGGAGAGGTTTTTTAGTGCCAGGAAGGAAAAAAAACTGGCAGGAAATGGCAGAAATCGTACACCAAATCCAGTCATTCCTGGAGTGGAACCACAGTCGATGGCCTCCACTCCAAACCAACAGATACAAATACTAATGCCGGAAAAAAAATCCCCCCCCAGTACCAACAATACCACCAGTCCGATAACATTCTTCTTTGCAAATATACAGGGTCTAAAGCCAGCAACAAACAACAAAATACCTTTCATCCGTGGACTGCTTGCAGAGGCAAAGGCAATGTTCGCGGCTTTCACTGAGACCCACATAAAGGATCACTTGGACAAGGAAATATGGATTCCAGGTTACAACCTATACAGATGTGACAGAGTGAACAGGCAAAAGGGGGGGGTTGGCCTGTACATTGCAGAGTCACTTGTTTGCACAGAACTGCTTAATGCCTCAAATGATGTAGTGGAAGTTTTAGCAGTAAAGGTCGAGAACCAAAACCTAGTCATTGTGGTAGTCTACAAGCCTCCGGATGCAACATCCCAGCAATTCCAGGAACAGCTGTTAAAAATTGACCACTGTCTGGAAAATCTTCCAGCTCCTGCACCCAACATCTTGCTCCTGGGGGATTTCAACTTAAGGCACCTAAAATGGAGGAATATAGCAAATAATATTGTTGCAGTAATAACACCAGGAGGCAGCTCTGATGAAAACTCACACTCACACGAGCTTTTAAATCTCTGCACAAAATTCAATTTAAACCAGCAAATAATAGAGCCTACTAGACTGGAGAATACACTAGACCTCATCTTCACTAACAATGATGATCTGATAAGAAATGTCACCATATCAAAAACAATGTACTCAGATCACAACATAATTAAGGTTCAGACATGTATGCGTGGAGCCCCAGACCGACATAATGAGACTAGTCACGAGGGAGCATTCACCAAATTCAACTTCAATAACAAAAACATAAAGTGGGACCAAGTAAACCAAGTCCTAACCGATATAAGCTGGGAAGATATACTAAGCAACACAGACCCCAACTTATGCCTAGAACAGATTAACTCGGTGCCACTCGATGTATGCACAAGGCTTATTCCTCTAAGAAAAAGGAGGAGTAGATGTAAAATAGAAAGAGACAGGCGCTCCCTTTACAGGCGACGGAAAAGAATAACAGGGCGGCTAAAAGAGGTCAATATATCTGAAATGCGTAGGGAGACACTGGTCAGAGAAATAGCAAGCATCGAACTTAAGCTAAAAGAATCCTTTAGGAGTCAGGAATCGCGGGAAGAACTAAAAGCCATAAATGAAATCGAAAGAAACCCAAAGTATTTCTTTTCCTATGCCAAATCAAAATCGAGAACAACGTCCAGTATTGGGCCCCTACTTAAACAAGATGGGTCCTACACAGATGACAGCAAGGAAATGAGTGAGCTACTCAAGTCCCAATATGACTCAGTTTTTAGCAAGCCGCTAACCAGACTGAGAGTCGAAGATCAAAATTAATTTTTTATGAGAGAGCCACAAAATTTGATTAACACAAGCCTATCCGATGTTATCCTGACGCCAAATGACTTCGAACAGGCGATAAATGACATGCCCATGCACTCTGCCCCAGGGCCAGACTCATGGAACTCTGTGTTCATCAAGAACTGCAAGAAGCCCCTATCACGAGCCTTTTCCATCCTATGGAGAGGGAGCATGGACACGGGGGTCGTCCCACAGTTACTAAAAACAACAGACATAGCCCCACTCCACAAAGGGGGCAGTAAAGCAACAGCAAAGAACTACAGACCAATAGCACTAACATCCCATATCATAAAAATCTTTGAAAGGGTCCTAAGAAGCAAGATCACCACCCATCTAGAAACCCATCAGTTACACAACCCAGGGCAACATGGGTTTAGAACAGGTCGCTCCTGTCTGTCTCAACTATTGGATCACTACGACAAGGTCCTAAATGCACTAGAAGACAAAAAGAATGCAGATGTAATATATACAGACTTTGCAAAAGCCTTCGACAAGTGTGACCATGGCATAATAGCGCACAAAATGCGTGCTAAAGGAATAACAGGAAAAGTCGGTCGATGGATCTATAATTTCCTCACTAACAGAACACAGAGAGTAGTCGTCAACAGAGTAAAGTCCGAGGCAGCTACGGTGAAAAGCTCTGTTCCACAAGGCACAGTACTCGCTCCCATCTTGTTCCTCATCCTCATATCCGACATAGACAAGGATGTCAGCCACAGCACCGTGTCTTCCTTTGCAGATGACACCCAAATCTGCATGACAGTGTCTTCCATTGCAGACACTGCAAGGCTCCAGGCGGACATCAACCAAATCTTTCAGTGGGTTGCAGAAAACAATATGAAGTTCAACGATGAGAAATTTCAATTACTCAGATATGGTAAACATGAGGAAATTAAATCTTCATCAGAGTACAAAACAAATTCTGGCCACAAAATAGAGCGAAACACCAACGTCAAAGACCTGGGAGTGATTATGTCGGAGGATCTCACCTTCAAGGACCATAACATTGTATCAATCGCATCTGCTAGAAAAATGACAGGATGGATAATGAGAACCTTCAAAACTAGGGAGGCCAAGCCCATGATGACACTCTTCAGGTCACTTGTTCTATCTAGGCTGGAATATTGCTGCACACTAACAGCACCTTTCAAGGCAGGTGAAATTGCCGACCTAGAAAATGTACAGAGAACTTTCACGGCGCGCATAACGGAGATAAAACCCCTCAATTACTGGGAGCGCTTGAGGTTCCTAAACCTGTATTCCCTGGAACGCAGGAGGGAGAGATACATGATTATATACACCTGGAAAATCCTAGAGGGACTAGTACCGAACTTGCACACGAAAATCACTCACTACGAAAGCAAAAGACTTGGCAGACGATGCACCATCCCCCCAATGAAAAGCAGGGGCGTCACTAGCACGTTAAGAGA